>NW_021145791.1:17452-51828 GCF_002837175.3 Physeter macrocephalus | reverse complement strand
AAAAAAAGTAATTCCTGTCACCAAGTTGGCACCTCTCTAGAATTTTCACAGATCAGTGCCCATTTCCAACTCATTCATTCATTCATTCATTCATTCAACAAATATTTAAGCCACACTTACCAAGTACTAAAAACCATTTTAGGCTATTTCTTCATTCCTTTCTTCTCTCTCTCTCTCTCTCTTTCTCTCTCTCTCTCTCTCTCACTTTCGGATTTGAAGACTAAGGTAAACTCTCACCTGCGCACATCTGGGGGCCTTAGCCCAGCCTCCTCCTCCCCCCCACCCCCAAGCTAATCCAGTAACTTCTGCCTTTGGAGCAGGTATATGGAAAAAAATTAGAGAACTACACACAGTAAGGATTTGGGGGATGGCATGAGGTAGGAAAATCTGAGGGCAGGAGGGTAAGTATCTTGGGCAGCAGAAAGTTCTTGATGGGACGGAAAAAGCAAAGTTGACAGCTGAGTGTAGGGGGGGACCCTGGATCTCTGGGGGAGGGCGGCTGGGGGAGGAGGAGAGAGGTGGAGAGAAGAGTGGGAGACAGGCCTCTGGGTGAGAATGGGGGCCAGGAGGGAGGGAGGGACAAATTAGAGAGCTGGAGAAGGAAGTAGAGTCTTAGCAGCTAGAGGTGGGTGAGGGAGGAGGTGGGGCTGGGAGGCGAGGGCAGAGGAAATGGGCCCAGGCACTGGAGACAAAAGTCTGGGCGTCTGAGCCTCTGAGGAGCCGCCTGGAAGGTTCAGGAAGCGGCAACATCAAACTTGGGATTGGAGGGTTGGCTCTGGGAGTGAGCTGGAGCTGGGTGGGGGTGGCTGCAGGGGGAGCTGAGAGCAAGAGAGAGGGGCTTGAATCTACCACGAACCCTGCTGGCTCTTCAGCTTCATGCAACACCCCCTCTTTCCTCTGAACGCCTGGGCTCCAGAGTCCCACCCCCGACATGTAGGATGAGGCCCCATTGGGCACCTCCCCCACCACTTGCCTACCTCATGACTGGTGGTGGGAAAGCACTTTGTTCCAAGGTGCGAATAGAGAGGAGGTAAGGGGGTCTCCCGCCAGACAGGGTCCAGGTGAACCAGGGTCCGGGTAAAGCTCCTCCCCACAAACCAGGCAGGGTCTCCACGCACTCTTTACTGATCAGAGAGCTGGGGAGGGGTGTGGGCCAGCAGGTCCAGGCCAAGGGCTTCATCCTTTTCCTCCGCCCAACCCCCCACCCCACAAGATTCTCCCATTTTGGACTGGACCTGCTACCTAAGCATATGGAACCGATTGAAAGAATTTGTATGCTCACCTTATAATTTATGCAAATCAACTCTGTAATTAACTATAATTTGGAGGCATCCTTTGGTATCTGAGACATTTATCCATGAGGAAATGCCCTAGTGATAATGCTCCCGTATTAACATTATTTACTCCACCTGTGTGGTCTCCTGGCCTTGTTTCCCCCCTCACTCTGATTTTCTGGGCTGGAAGGTGGGGAGGGCCAGGGAAGCCCCTCCCTGGAGCCTGCCTCTGTCCTGACACCTGGGCTCCCCCAGGGAGTTGTACTGGAGCCCTGTACTCTTAATTTTCCCTGGGATTAAAGGAAAGGGTGCAGCTCTGCCTCCTAAGCCCCCGACCACTCTACTCTCTCCTGCCTGATGAGTGGCTTTCTGCTGAGCTTCTTCGTGCTCTTAAGGGCCTCAATGTTCACATCTCTGAAATGGGTAGAGGAAGGACCTGTTGGGGCCTTTACAGGATAATTACTGAAAAGCTAATGAGAAGACTGGGAATCTTCAGTCTAGAGATTTCTAGGGGTGTAGGGGGAGGAGCAGGACAAGAGTTCAGGGCGAAGATGCCCTGACTGAATGGGATGTGGTCACGAGAAAAGTCTCCAGGCCACTCTCCTATGTGGGTCATAATTCCTAGTTTCAGAGTGCTTTGGGAAACCAGTCTTATCCTGTTTCATCTGCTTTTCCCTTCCTGGTCTTCTGTCCCTCTCTGCTCCAGGACATGCTCCTATTAGCCAGCATGCCTAAACTCACAACCACGCTGATATTCAGTTCATGTAACTAGTTGGGGACAATGGGGGTCCACCTAAATTCACCTCCAGGCCCCTTCTTCCTTTCCAGGCCATGCTCCCCACCTCTTCACTCTCTTGGAGTTCTGGGATTCCTGAATTGTCCATGAAAGTTTTTGGCTGGGCTCCGCCTTTGGTTCTAGGTGAATTCTTGTCCATTCCAAGCTGCCCCATGCTATCCTAAGTCAGGGAGAGGGTCTTCCCTCCCTATTTGACAATGAGAGATCCCAGATCCAAAATGTGAATTATATTGGACCCTCCTGGTGGTTCCAAGTTGAGAAGTAACTGAAAAGGAGACAAAGGAAAGGGAGGAGGAACAAGGCTCCAGCAGAGAAGGAGAGACCCGCTTCAGCTGCCAGAGTAGCCAGAAACACTGCTGGGGAGCTCTGCAGGGAGGGACCATGTGAAGGGGAGTGTGTGTGTGTGTGTGTGTGTGTGTGTGTGTGTGTGTGTGTGTGTGAGGTCTTAAAAGTGGTACTTCTTTCTCTCCCACCATGTCCATGGAGGAAACAAAAGGAGGGGGTTGGAATTTGGAGAGTTCCAGCCATCCCAGCTCTCTCCCCTGGCGATGCTCTCATTTCCTCCATCCTGAAAGAACCACTTTTGTCCCTGTCCCACCACCTGCCCAACCTCTGGGGAGGGAAGGATGTCCTGCTCCCCCCACCCCCACCCTCAGCTGCCTCTTCCAGCTGAAATCTTCCTTTCCTGGCAGACCTCAGAGACTCAGATCTCAGCAGCACCACTCCACCAGGAGAGCCGGGGGCCACTGTTTCCTGGATTATCCTAAAAGCTTCCGAGGCCGTGAGGACTTGGCAGCATCCCTGCCCGAGTCTCTCACCTCCCACTCTGGCTCTGACTGTTGCCTCCTTTAAAAAGCCTGGCTCTTCCATCACCCCCACTTGCCCCTCACTGCCGCTGCCAACTGGGCTCCATGGATTGGTAAGAGGGGCTGTTCCCTGTCCAGTTCAGGGGACAAGAGGATCAGGTCTTCACTCTAAAGTGGGGATCATTGAGAAGGGGTTAAAAGGCTTGATTCTCTCTGTACTGGGGAGAGGGACCTAAGAGGGAGATAGTGGATGCATGGAGAACGAAAGAGGGTTCCTTGAGGTCTCTGGACTGGGCTGAGATCTGAGGGAGAAGTAGAGTGGTGATTCACCAGTTTCATCGGTTAATAGATGGCTGGGGACTTCATTCTGAGGAAAAAGATGGGCTAATATAACAGACATACAGGGCACACACTCACCACATGGAAGTTCATGCATGAGAGCATATCTGCAGAAGTCATAAGGGAGAAACCACTGTGCATGGCCTGTGGGGAACACCATTTATGATGGAGGAGAGAGGACAGACACCCCACATTCAAGCCCCAAAGGTACACGCTGGTGTGGTGGTTACACACAGGCATGATGGGTACACACACATCTGTAGATTCACACACAGACACACAGACACACAGACACACACACACACACACACACACACACACACATAAATGCACTAGCCTCAGCTGGGCTCATCTTTCAGACCAAGAGTGGTTGTGATGCTAGGGACATTTGGGTTTATAATAGAATGCTCAGAGTAGTGCTTGGCCCTGGGTAGACCCTCAGTAAGTGTTAGTTCAGTGAATAAAGGATAAATGAAAGAAAACCATTTGGCTCCAGCTCTGGACCTTGTCCAGTTTCCCAGGAGCCTTGAAGAGTGTGGGGGAGAGGAGGGTATATGAGGAAGGTGTTAGTGTCGGTGATCACCAGCTCGCAGTTGGCTGAGTGCAGCCTGGAAGTGGGGGATGGGAGAAGAGAAGAGTGAGCAACTAGGAGACCAGGAATCAGGAGATTGGGGTTCTGGTCCCTGCTCTGCTTCTAACTTGTGTGACTTTGAGCTACTTGCCTCCTTGTTTAATTTCCCCTACTAGCAAAATGAGGGTTTGCACTGGACAATTTTTATGGGCAGAACAGCTTATAGTGTTCTGCACTATAAGAATATAGATATTCTTATAGTGCGATCTCCATGGAGGGACAGTTGAAGTTTGGAAGAGACCACAGCAATCCAATCCAAGATGGGACCAGTTTGTCCTATCTTAGTAACAGGATCTTGATGGCTTTGATCTGGGGAATAGTTTAAAAATGTCGTCCTCTCCACCTTCAGGATATAGGGGAGCCGGACTGCCAGGGCCATCACTGCTGCCATAGGGAGGCTGGATGGAACAGCAGGCAGAACGTGTGCTTTAGATCCTGACAGATCTGGACTCAGTTTCCTTCTGTCTCTTAACAGCTCTGTAATCTTGGGCAGGTCATTTAACTTTAATCCTCGGCTTCCTCACCTGTACAATGTAGGGATAAGAACAACTACTCTGCTGCACGCTCATGAAAATTAGAGATATTTGTGTGAAGCATCTGGAACGTAGTAGGTGCCCAATAAACAAATGCTGGTTACTATGAGCATGGAGACCAACAAGGCTGCTCCGGGTACAAAGTGGATTGCTGACTGAAATGAGGCATGAGAAGCAGAGGGGCAGCAAGAATGGGAGACAGACACTTGTGGCAAAATCTGTCTGTTTACCCCTTTAGTGGAATGAGGGAAAGAAGTAGAAATGGCCCAAGTCCTGGGCAGATCTCAGTGGGCTGCACGGTTGAACTTTGAGGTGAGATAAGAACATGGCTGTGGGCAGTGGTGATCTTGGCAGTCACGTCAACAGATCATGAGCACCATTAAGTAAGGAAACATCTAGAAAGTGGGAAATTGAAGGGGCTGGAATCAAAGGAACAAAAGCAGAGGGGTATCTGGAAGAAAAGAAAGTGCCCTGAGTCAGAGGCAGAAACCCAGGCAGTGCAGGAAGTCAGAACAGCTAAGTTTTCTGAGACAACTGCATTGCGGTTGAATTTCATGCTGATGAGCCCCAGGCAGATGGAGGGTCTTTGCTTCTGGGAAACCTGGGTGGCTGCGGGTCAGGACCAGGTGGGGTGAAGGGGGGCCTGGGGTGAAAGTGGGGTGGGATGTCTACTGTCCAGGGGCTAGATCCCTTTCCCTCTTCTTTGCAGGAAAAAAATGGAAGGAGCTAGGAAGACAAGACAATCTGGTGCCTATAAATAAATGGGAGAGGGGGCTCAGGTTTCCCACTGAGAGTCAGATCCTTGCTCAGGTGTTAGCACCTTAAGAGCTGCAGCTTTGGGGAACAGCCAGAGGCCAGCGGGCTGCAGGGAGGAGGAGGAGGAAGAGAATGCCTAGGGGTCGAATCAGACTTAACCCAGGAATTCGAGTAGCAGGCTCTGCAATGTGAGCCCGTAACTCTGTTCCGGACATGGCTGTGTACTGAGGTGCAAACCCAACTAAGTCAAGATTTGCAGGCTGAGTGCACGGAGATAAAACCATATGGACAGAGAGGGCTGTCGATTTAGCCGTGGTCACAAAGACTCAGAGCGCTTCTTGAGAATCTACATCTCAGGGGCACAAGAGTCAGGAATGAAATCTGACTGATCTGAAAGCACAATCCCTGACATCCGGGAGGCACCTTGCGTCTTCCCACGTGCCTGTCCTCTACCCCGCAGGGCGCCTGCTCTAACCGCATTTCACCCACGCGGAAACTGAGGCTCAGAGCAACCTCATCTGCCAGATCAGCTTAGCAAATGCAGGGCTGGAGCTAGAATTTTGGTCTGTCAACTTCTAGCCCAAAGATCTTTGTGAATATACCTTTATCCAACAAACATTTGCTGGGAACTGACTTATTTAATAATTATAACGCTACCAACGATATCTTCCCTTTACTATGAGCTTACCAGGGGCACCAGAGGCTAAGTGTTTTAAGAACATCAATTCCTTTAAGCCCCAGGAAACCCTCCCAACTTGTACTCAGGTTGTCCAGATGAGGAAACTGAGTCTTACAAAAGAGGGATTTGCACAGATGAATCAGACCCTGATTCTGGATATGAGAATGTGTATGTTTGGTGGGGGGAACCACACACAAAAAGATCGATTTTCAAGTGGCTTGTGGATCAGTTTAGCCGTTTGATAGTCGCACTTCGTATTCAGGACAGGTAAACCAACGGTGGTGGAATCGGGGCTGTACCCGCGAAAATGAATCAGCCTAAATTCTGCTCCGGCTGTACGAAATAGACTGTAAAGACAAAAACGAAATTTAAAAAGCAGATGGCTGAGTCCGTAGGGAAAGCCAACCGAGGCAATGAAAAAAAATTAGGAAGTTGATCAGAGTGCCCCCTGCAACAAAAGAGTCACTTCAGGAGGTCAAAGCGGCCGGTTTGGGGAGGCACCCACCGGGAAGGGAGTTTCGTACCCGGTCGCACAGGCCATTCCCGGCGGGGGAGGAGAGGGGAACACCCCGACCCACCGCGCTGGATATCTCAACCAACTCTGATCTTGAGAGAAGTTTTTAGGTGGGCGTCGCAAACGCCCTGAAATTCTGCACTGTGTTGCAGAGGGTTGCACTGTGTATGTGCATTTGTTTTTCTCAAAGGAATCCAAGACCCTTCCCCAAAGTTATGAACCTTGGGTTTAGACATTCAGATGAGAATCGGGAAGGAATGGTGGCAAGGGGTCGCGCAAATCTTTGCAGAAGTGTCCTTTCCCAGGGCTATCCCGGCGCCTGCCCCATCTTTCAGAGCCGGGGGCGCGCGGGGTCGAGGGTGGCTGGGCGCAGGCTGAGCACCTCTGGGACCGAAGGGGGCTCGGGTGTATTGGAGAGGCGGACCTGGGAGGCGCTGGGGTTGCTGCCCAAGGGTGGATGGAGAGTGAGGGCTGAGGGGCAGGTAGAGACGGGCCAGACGGATGGGAAGAGGAAAGGAGGAGGTTACTCAAAAAAAGGTGAGTGGCCGGAGAAAGAGAGCCGGGCAGCAAGAGAGGGAGAAAGGACCGGGGAAGGTGCTGGTGGTGGAAAGGAGCGGCGGGAGGAATGGTGAAGGAGGGCAGCGGCCAAGACCAACTTCTCACGGCCCAGGTCTGGGGGTAGACCGGACACATCCTTGGCGCTCAATCCTGTCTCCTTCTTTCCTCTCAGTTCTGGGGCAGCGCTGCCCGACTGGGGCGGGTGGGTGGAGGGCCGTGGAGGCAAACGGCGCCCTAGGTTGACCCGCCCCCTCCTCCATTCCCGCAGGGTCAGAGTCCTGGGTGCCCGCCAAACCGAGACAGCTCGAGGGCAGTTTTCCACTCGATGGGGCGGGCCCCAGAACCTGGGAAACACTCCGCCCGGGCCCCTCGCCCCAGCAGTGCAGGGGCCAGGGAGGAGCAAGGGAGGGGGCAGGGTGCCACCTAGAGAGCGATTCCCTCCGCCTGCTCGCTCCCCGCTGGCCCGGCCCGGCTCGGCCTCTGGTCCGGCAGAGCCCGCAAGGGTTAAAGGCGGCCACAGGTGAGGTGGGCGGGGCCGCGAATTCGGGAAAAAGGAGCGCAGGGCCGAGGATGAAGGCAGAGAGCGCGGTGAGTCACGGGCGGAGCTGTCCTCGCTCGCTCGCTCGCCGGCTCCCGCCCGCCCTCCGCCCTCCCGCCGCCTCTCTCCGCCCCTCCTCCGCCGGCAGCCGCCGGGTCTTGTTGCGGCCCCCTCTCGCCCTCGGCTCCTGCCCCTCGCCGCTGGAGAGCCCGCCGGCGCGCGAGGCCCAGGAGCGCCCGTCGGGAGGGCGCCAGCCTGCCGTGCCAGGCGCCCGAGCGCAGCCTCGAGGTAGGGGCCCGGGTCAGGGCGGCGAGGGGTGCGCGCATCGGGGATCGTCTCGGAAAGACGCGCCCGGAACGCGCCACAGCCTCCTCTGGCCTCGGGGGAGGTGGTCTTAAAGAATCCGAGGGGCTTAGAGCCCCGGCGGAGTGAAAACGGGGCGGACGGGCGAGGCTGGAGACTGGGGAAACTGGAGCGACTGGGACAACTGGAGGATTGGAACCTTGAGGACCGGGAGTACGGAAGTCCTGACCACCTGAGCACCGGTGATGGGAGAGGCAGCCGGCGGAAGGGGGAAGGAGGGTGTCTCTACCAGCCTTCCCGCCTTGGGGAGCGGCAAGCAGGGGTACGCGCCCGGCTGTCTCCCTTCCCGAGATCTCGGTAGCAGGCTAGTGCATCCCAGGATTGGGCTCCCTGGCCCTGTGGCGGGAGAGGCCACTCCGGAGCCTGGATCGTTAGCCTCCCCCGCAACCCCAACCCCTGGGGCCGTTCCCAGGCGACAAAAGCTATTAGGGTCCCAGGCCTCACTGCTCCCGCCCAGCCCCTGCTGGGCTGCCCCGCCTGGGCCTGAGGCTCCATTCCTGCCGCTTCAACCTGTTCCTTTCTTGTGGTGAGGCAGCAGGAGCCTGAGTAGGCGCCCCAATCCCCCTCTCCCTCCCTCTCCCAGACCACCAGGGCGACCTCCCTGGTCCCAGAAGCAGAAGGTGGTAAGGTCATCCGAATCCGGATTTAGGAAGGAAAAGTCCCTGCCCTAAACCACTGCGTCTCCTCCCCCATCATCAGAGAAGGCTCAGGCAACCAAACCCACATACTCCAGGCATCACGGCAGGGCTCCCAGACCTTAGGGAGAGGTGGTGAGACGAGGGGGAACTCCAAGCGACAGGTATGTGGTCCAGAGAGGGGTTGGGGGTTCTTTAGGTTCCCAGTGGTTTAGGGAAAGAGAAACAGACTAGGAATATACTGTATATACCTCTGGTTAACAGAGGTATATACAGTACATATTTACTGACTGAATGAATAAATTTTTTTTCAAGTGACTTCTCCAAATATGGCCTCAGTTTTCTCTTCTCTAAAATAAGAGAACTGGCCTGGAGCAGTAGTTCTCAACACTTGGCTGCATGTTAGAATCATCTGGAGAGCTCCTAAAAATGATCTAGGCCTAGAATGCACCCCCTATATAATCTCTCTGGGTAATGCTTCCTCTTAATTTCTGTGTGATTCTGGCTTTTCCTGTTGCTTCCCCCACTCTGTCCCTGAATCCCTTAAGGGGGTGGCAGTTTTATCTTCCTGAGCGTGCTGGTAAGCTCTTCTCTGGCTGACCCCTCCGAGCTTCACATCTGGTCTCCCCTAGATTGGAGGAGGGCAGGGGTAGCAGCCAGAAAGCTGCTTGGGCACTGGTGTAGGTCAGGACAGGGGAGGGGGGCTTAGTTTCTCTGTCGGGGAGAAGTCTTCTGGAAACTGGCACTGCAGTTGCACCCCAGGGAGGCGAAGTCCCTGCCAGAGGGAAAGGGGCATGGGAGTGGGTTTGGTGAGGCAACCCAGCGAGGCAGGGAGGTGGGGTGAGTGGTGTAGAGCAGTGAAATGCTCTTCTTCATTGAGCATGCTTCAGGGATGGAAGGAGAGCTCTTTTTCCAAAACCTCAGAACCTGCTTTGGGCTTCGGGAAGTCAGGTCACTTTAAACTTTGGGTTAGACCACCTCCCTCTCCCCAGCTGTGTCCTGAGTTAAACTGGGGAAGCTGAGATGGGCCTAGATTCTCCATTTGGGCTGGCAGCAGATCTGCGGGTGGGCGGGCATGGGGGCAGGGGTTATGGGGCAATGCCACTGCCCCTCCCACTGGGCTGGGCAGCTACAATGGTTCCAGCACTGTACTCTAGTTGTATCCGACTGACCTACTTGCCTGGGACCAGCCCAACTTCCAGGATGAGCTGGGTCCTATAGGAGGGATCACCTAGCGGAAGGTAGACTTCCATCATCCTCTGCACCTCACACCCTCAACCCTTCCTAGCACTCCCAAGTTCTCTTAACTGATCTTTAGTCCCCACCCAGACATGCCTTCCTCTTTTTCACCTGGGGATGGGAAAGAAGCATTTGACAGGGAAGGGAACTGGGCTAGGATGGGAAATGAGACGGTTACTTTCCTCACTTTACCTCATCTTTGCCTCCTTTAGGTCCCACCTGAGGTGCCCTTGACCATCTCTGTCCCCCACCCCACCCCTGATCCCGGCAATGCTAACCGCCGTCTGCGGCTCTCTGGGCAGCCAGCACTCGGACGCGCCTCCCGCCTCCCCGCCGTGCCTCGACCTGCAGCCTCTCCAAACATACCAGGGCCACACAAGCCCGGAGGCCGGGGACTACCCCTCCCCGCTGCAGCCTGGAGAGCTGCAGAGCCTCCCGCTGGGCCCAGAGGTGGACTTCTCACAGGGCTATGAGTTGCCGGGGGCCTCCTCTCGGGTAACCTGCGAGGACCTGGAAAGCGACAGTCCCTTGGCCCCGGGACCCTTTTCCAAGCTCCTGCAGCCGGACATGTCACACCATTACGAATCGTGGTTCCGGCCGACACACCCGGGCACCGAGGATGGCTCGTGGTGGGACCTTCATCCGGGTACCAGCTGGATGGACCTCCCCCACACTCAGGGCGCGCTGACCTCACCTGGCCACCCCGGGGCGCTTCAGGCTGGCTTGGGGGGCTACGTCGGAGACCACCAGCTTTGTGCCCAGCCGCCCCACCCACACCCGCACCATCTCCTCCCAGCCGGCGGAGGGCAGCACCTCCTCGGGCCTCCCGACGGGGCGAAGGCCTTGGAAGCAGCCGCCCCGGAATCCCAGGGGCTGGATACCAGCCTGGATGGGGCGGCCCGGCCCAAAGGCTCCCGGCGGTCGGTGCCCCGCAGCTCAGGCCAGACCGTGTGCCGCTGCCCCAACTGCCTGGAGGCGGAGCGACTGGGGGCTCCGTGCGGGCCCGATGGGGGCAAGAAGAAGCATTTGCACAATTGCCACATCCCGGGCTGTGGGAAAGCCTACGCCAAGACATCGCACCTGAAGGCACACCTGCGCTGGCACAGCGGCGACCGCCCCTTCGTGTGCAACTGGCTCTTCTGCGGCAAGCGCTTCACGCGCTCCGACGAGCTGCAGCGCCACCTCCAGACCCACACCGGCACCAAGAAGTTCCCATGCGCAGTCTGCAGCCGAGTCTTCATGCGCAGCGACCACCTGGCCAAACACATGAAAACCCACGAGGGCGCCAAAGAGGAGGCTGCCGGGGCGGCGGCGGGAGAGGGCAAGGCCGGCGGAGCGGAGCCCCCCGGGGTCAAAGGCAAGCGCGAGGCCGAGGGCAGTGCGGCTCCCTCCAACTGAGCTCCTCGTCCCGCCTCTCCGTCCCGCCTCCCCGTCGGTCTCCCCTGGGGACATCAGAAGAGAGCCCTCTGGCCTGATGCCCTTGGGGGGGGGGGTGGCTTGAGTAAGAGAAGGTGGTTATTTATTGAGAGGGAGGGAAAGTGGTGCGGGGGTCAGGGAGCCGGGTCGCTAGGGGTTTCTTAGGCTCTGGGGCTGGACAGGACGGACGCGTTTGACTGGGCGAGGAGGAGCTGCGCATGCCCATCAGTTCTCCCCTTCCTCGCTCTTTCACTCACGCCCCTGGGCTGGGGGGTTGGGGTGGACTACCCCTACGGCGGCTGGAGGGCCGAGGGGATAGGTTGGAGGATACGGCGCGCGTCCCCGGAGCAGAGAGGAGTGGGGCCGCCCCGGGCGCTCGGGGTAGCTGTCTGGACACGTCGTTAGCGCCTGGGAACCCGGACATAAAAGGGCCTCTGGAGCCGCGCTGCGGCCCGGGTCCCTTTCATCCCCCTTAGAGTGCTTTACCCCGGGGTTTCCGGAGGGAGAGCTGAGATGGGGTAGCAGAGGCTGGGGGTCCCCCTAAGGGAGGAGTTTCTATCTGGCTGGGAGGGTTGTCATCGCAGAAGTAATGTCTCTGATGTGCCTCCTTATTAAGCCTTCCAGACCCAGTCTGATGGAGCCACGAGGGAAGAAAGGAAGAGGGCCAGAATGGGCGACAGCTTGCAGCCAGAACTGTGGGGTGGAGGAGGGAGCTAGATGTGGAGGTTGAGCAAGGAAGTCTCCTCTAAAATGAGAGAAAGGGATTTGGTCAGGGAGTGGAACTAAGCCCTTCCCTCTCTAACACTGATTCAGTCCTTAACTCTTGGTCTTTATAAAAGTAAGGTTCAGTAGTCCACTCTCATCTGTCACCCCAGGCAGGCCTTCAGGACAGCCAAGAGCCCTTGCTCCAGAATTGATGTAGTTCCTTACCCTTGGTGCCCGACATTTGCCCTCCCCTTACGGATGGAAGGAAGAGGGTTGCCTCGGTTGGGTGAGGGTAGGTGGGGGTGTCCCAGCAGAGGGACCTCCAGCAGTTCCTGCTCAGAGCGGAGGACTCTGTCCCTGCCTGGCCATCTGCTTGCAGAGAAGCTTAGCCCCACTCTTTCTTTAGCTCGACGCTCCCCTTTCGAGCTGCCTACAAGCCTAGCCCCTCCTGTAGAGTGTGTTAGGAGGCTCCTCCCCATCTCATCTCTTGTGGGGCTCCCCTTCCATATGAGGAAGTTGTCCTGTCACTGGAAGGGGCCTGCCCTCTGAGGTGATGTCCAGGAAGCTGTCCCTGTTCCCTTCTTTAGATGCTAGAAATACGTTCTGATGGTGATCCTGGAGTGGGGAACGTGGGGAGGGGGGAAGCCAGAAGAGGCTGAGCCAGGCAAAAGGAAAAAAGCTGATGTGGGCAGGGACTGACAGGCCACAGGAGCCTGGAACTAGTGGGCTTTCCCAGGCTCCAGGTAGAGGCCTTAAGATTCCCCCAACCTCCCGTTTCCCTGCCTTTCTTTCTCCACCCAGAGCCCTGTGCAAGGATTAGTTGTGTATTGATTTTTTAAGTTATAAGCAAAGGGTATTTTATTTAATATTAGGACATGTGTGTTCATGTTGTGTGTACCTATGTATGTGTGTGTTTCTGTGTGTGTGTGTGTGTTTCTCTACTGAGCCTGGGGTCTCCAGCCAGGGAGACCCCATCTTGTTCACCCCAGCCGAGGTCCTGGACCCTAGGCCTACAGCATCTCTTCCTTCCTTGGGGATATCAGTCCAAGGATTGGGTGCCATTGGGAAGTGGGACTGGGATCTGGGTGGGAATATGTTTGTGTAGAAGAGAGCCCTTCTTAAGAGGGATGGGGTGACTCTCCCTGAAGGACGTATGGCCTGGGGTAGGTTAAGAAGTAATGTCCTTTCTTTATGCCCCCTCTTCCTCTACCTCCTGCTAATCTGACCAGAGGTCCCTTTCCTTGCTGAGAGGGCTGGGGGCAGAAGAGAGTTGGCAGTGCCTGCAGGTTGCCTGGCCAGGTGGATGCGGGGGGGAGAGAGGGAGGGGCTGTGGGTGTGAGATGCCGGTTTCCTCCAGCTGAGGAAACCAGCCACCTCTCCCTTTGCCACTAGGACAGCCTTTCCCAGTGACCATCCTCAGGGGAACTCCCAAATGTGCGTTGCGGGGGAGGACAGCACAGATATTCCCCCCACGGAGGCCCCGAGCTCTAAGGTGTGCTGGTGAGGGCTTTGGATAGGTTTTTTTCTGCTCCCCTCTTTTATAGATCTAGGTTGCTTGGCTGTCTGCCCCCTTCTAGGCAGCCCCCTAGAGGAGAAATGTAGGATTTTTTTTTTTCTTTAAGTGCTGTGAACCCATTTTGTGGGGGAGGAGGAGGAAGAAACAGCCTGTGTTTTTTATGCCATAATAAAGCCATCAACCACATCACTGCTTCATTCGTCTTCCAGCTCCGGTTTCCTTTTTTGACTCATGGTCTCTCAGCAGCAAGGACCAGGCTGGCTGCAGGGTGGGGTGGACACTTCTCTTTGATTCTGCAGCCCTGGGCAGCCTCACCTCCCTTTGTTTGGGGGCAGAGCTGAGCTGATTGAAGGGTCTGATCCTGCCCGGAGGTTGTTGATGCAGAAGGAGGGTGGCGCTCCCTCGAGGTTGATAGCTGGGCTGACTGTCCCTCCCTGGTCTTCTCCTGTGGAGATGAAAAGGTTCTAGATATTTCCTTCCTCTTCCACATGGAAGCCCCCTCTTTCGCCTCCCCTGCCAAGAATGCCGGTTCCCTGCCTTCCCACAGATGGCCAGCCCCTTGGCCCCCTCACCCCACCCCCGTGGGTGTGTGCCTGTCAATCAGGTCTTCTGGCTCTGAGAGAGGTGGGGGTGACTGACAGCGATTTCTTCACCCAGGATGATCCCTATCAGGGCCAAGGTGATGAAAGGCAGCCAAGATATCTGATGGGCTCCCACCCAGCTGAAAAGCATGAGGGAAAGGTTCCTAGTGCAACTCCCAGCTAGAGACCTGCCACAGTTACGCAACCACGGTGTGCACGGAAGTTCCTCACTGGACCCATTGGGCGCCCCCGGATATGCACAAATGCACACTTTCCCAGGCTGCTCAAAAGCCTGGTGCGCAGTTGGTGCCTAACACACGTCAGATGAGTAAAAGCCTCATGGCTCCAGAGCCCCAAAGCTAGGAAAGTTGACAGAGGATCAGTTTTTGGCTCCAAGGGGGCAGAGTAAGTTGTTACGTTCTTTCACCTTTCCATCCTACATCTTGGCCAAAATTATCATCTACCCCAGTGGGATTCCTATTTCCCCCCACTCTAACCCTAACCCAATTTCTCAGAGCCAAATCTGGTACCCAGGCTGGCCCATTCCCCCACTTGTTTGGGAGAGTCCGGGGGTCACAAGGTTTCTTCCTCTGCTTTTTTGTTTTTTTTTTTTTTTTGCGGTACGTGGGCCTCTCACTCTTGTGGCCTCTGCGGAGCACAGGCTCCGGACGCGCAGGCTCAGCGGCCACGGCTCACGGGCCCAGCCGCTCCGCGGCATGTGGGATCCTCCCGGACCGGGGCACGAACCCGCGTCCCCTGCATAGGCAGGCGGATTCCCAACCACTGCGCCACCAGGGAAGCCCCACAAGGTTTCTTAAATGGGGGCATCAGAACGATTTAGGGGTTACAGAGGAAAGCAGAGCAGTTGAGGGGGCCAAATGTTTGTTTCTGTCTGCCTGGGTGGAGGAGGGACAGGCGTGTTACGGTGACCTCAGGCCCACCCCGCTCCCTGGGGCTCCTCTTTTGTCTTCCTGGTTCTGGGGGACTTAGGCCCCAGGAGCCTGGCGAGTCCTCTCCTGCTCTCCCCCATGGCTGCCCCCAGGGACAGGAGGGCAGCTGTGGGGCCGGCTGGGCCTGTCTGGGCAGGGCTGGGACTGCCCCTCCTCCCCTTGCAGCTCCTCCCGCTGACCTGCATTCTTATCGGGGGCCTTTGGTGGGGCTCTGACGCTCACTTGCTCGCTCTGACGGCAATGCTGCCTGGCTGCCGCCACTCCCCCCCGCCGCCCCCCCCCGCAATGGCGCCCGAGGCCACCTCTGACCCCTCAGTTCTGGCACCCCTGGCAGGACAGTCCTGGAGGGGCTGAGAGGGAGTTTGGGAAATCAAAACACCTGGGCTGGCCCTCTGGGCAACGTCTCTGAGCCACCCTCTCCTCTCCTGGGAAGTGGGAATAGAATCCCTCTAGGGTGGGTGAGTGAAGTCAGGAATGGGAAAGTGACCGAGGAACCTGCAGCCTGGGGCTGTGCTGTTCTGCCCGGTCCTGCCCCCCAGCGGGCATCTGGGGAAGTTCAGGACGTGAACCGGCTTTCAGGCCAGCCACCTCGGGGACTCAGGTTTATCACCACACAGTCTTGATGTTTGCTTCTGGAATGACGTCCAATGGCAACCTCCCGACCCCCACCCCATACATCACACCAGAAGCAGCCTTTACCTCCCATTAATCCTTGTGAGTCTGGCTGCTCAGCATCTGAGCAGTGCAGGTTTGAAAAGAATCTCAGGCGCCAGAGTCCAGTTGCTCCCACCCGGTAGAGGGCATATTAGAGTCACCCATGAAGTTTTTCCAGATATTCCAATTCGCTCCCCAACATCCCACCGAATTATGTCCCTTGGGGGTGCAGTAGAGCAGCGCTTCTCAAACTTTACACCTGGGGGTCTTGTTAACATGCAGATTCCGATTCAGTAGGTTTGAGGTGGGGCCTGAGATTCTGCTTTTTTGTTTTTTTTTTTTTTTGCGGTACGCGGGCCTCTCACTGTTGTGGCCTCTCCCGTTGCGGAGCACAGGCTCCGGACGCGCAGGCTCAGCGGCCACGGCTCACGGGCCCAGCCGCTCCGCGGCACGTGGGATCTTCCCGGACCCGGGCACGAATCCGCGTCCCCTGCATCGGCAGGCGGACTCTCAACCACTGCGCCACCCGGGAAGCCGAGATTCTGCATTTTTAACAAGCTTCCGGATAACGCTGATGCTGGCAATCCGCGGACGCTTTGAGAAGCAAAGCAGTATATTGTGTCGTGCAATGGGAGTTGCGTCGTTGAAAACTAATCCCTCCTCATCCCAACCATGGCTGAGAACCACTGATCTAGTCCAATGCCTTCATTTGCCACTGGAGGAACTGAGGCCCTTGTAGGTAAAGTGACCTGCCCGAAGAGACCCGCGGAGCTGTATCATAGCAGGAGCAGGATGAGATGCCAGTCTGCACAGTTCCAGGTAGTGCTCTTCTCTGCCTCCAGCCCAGCTTCTAGGTCAACCTTCTGTGCAAGTGGCAGTCCCCTTTCTGAAAGTGAAGTCCATCTCCCTGGAGACAGCACCCTCTTGGGAATCATTCTTGTTTATCTAGAGGCAATCAGAAAATATCTCAGATTTCAGATGTCCCAACAGCCTTATCTGGCAGGTTTCCCCCTGGGCCATCACCCAGCACACCTGCCCGCAGCCTGCCTCCTGGGGAAACCTCGACCTCAGCCTTCATTCCCATCCCAGGAGTGACCACAGGCTGGCATGCTGTGGCCAGGGCTCCGAGCAGCAGCCCTGACTGGTTGGCAGGGTGGATGTGGGAGAAGTATATAATCTGCAGTGTCTCCCCTCCCCCCTTTCCTGGAGGGCTCCATAGAGCAAAAGGGTGTGAGATGCATTAGCTTAAATGCTGGTTATGGAGATGGTTTATAGAGGAAAATGACCTGGGAAGCAGAACATTTGGGCTCAGAGCCTACTTCCACATGGATATGTGCCCCCTTGGCCAGGATTTCTCCTTTGCTGTTTCAGTTCCAAATCTTTGGACTAGAAACTTCCAAATTTCTTTTCAAAGCTAACCTCCAGTGAGTTTGAGCACTGAGTTTGGGGCAGAATTGGCCTTTTGGAGGTCGGATGGATTTTGTGCCTATGTGCCTTAAAAAAATTCATTAAATTATTCCTACACCTCCTGACCTGTGACCACTCTTTTTTTTTTTTTTTTTTTTTAGCATCTGTATTGGAGTATAATTGCTTTACAATGTTGTGTTAGTTGCTGCTGTATAACAAAGTGAATCAGCTATATGCATACATATATCCCCATATCTCCTTTGCATCTCCCTCCCACCCTCCCCATCCCACCCCTTTAGGTGGACACAAAGCACTGAGCTGATCTCCCTGTGCTATGCTGTGCTATGCGGCTGCTTCCCACTAGCTATTTTACATTTGGTAGTGTATATATGTCCATGCCACTCTCTCACTTCGTCCCAGCTTACCCTTCTCCCTCCCCGTGTCCTCAAGTCCATTCTCTACGTCTGTGTTATTATTCCTGTGTGACCACTCGTATAGATCTTATTTCCGAGGGTTTGGGGAGTGGGAGGTGGGAGATGGGGAGGAGTAGGAGGGACAGGGCAGAGAGAGGATGCGGGGGAGGGGGCACCAGCCTGGCGTTGTACCTTTGTAATTCAAACCAGGTCACAAGTAGCTGAGGTTCTTCCGTCATCTCCGGATGCCCTAGCATTCCCCGTTCTCTAACAAATCAGCCAAGTTTTTCTTTCCTCCCCTTTCACGTGGGCTCCTTTCCACCCCCCAGCTCCCTCTCCCGACAGTGACCCCACTGGAGGAGCTAGCGGATTCTTCACAGCCTTTATCTGGCCTGAAAGCTGCGCCCGGGGTAGGGCAGGCAGCCAGCAGGACTCCGAAGGCCGCCTCGCTCCGAGAAGTGGTGCTGGCGCGCGCCCTGGTGGAAAACCAAGGAACTGCAGGTGCTCGATTCCGACTCCGCCCCCAGGCCCAAAGCCTTCCAGGTCATCTAAGAGCCTCCGCCCCTTGAGACCGACCTTACCCGAAGCGGAAGCAGTGGCGCTCGGGACTAGGCTGCGGATCTTGGAGGGAGAGGGTGGGGGGCATACAGTATTGGGGAAGCGAGAAACTGGCAGACAGAAGAGTGGCGTGCGACTCTTGGAGAGGGGTGGGGCAGCGAGGGAGACGCTCCCGCGACTGCCCTGAAGGGTCAGGACTTCTGGTAGAGCACGGCCCTCGGAGCATGCGGTCTGCGCCCGTCTGCTGACTCCCAAGCCTGGAGCCTGGGGAGAGAGTGGGCGTCTCCGTCGCGCACGCCGGGCACCGAGTGTGCGTGCGGTGCTGAGCGTCCAAAACCCGACAGCAGTGTCTTCCCTGAGTATCTGCACGTGTTGGGAGAGGGGCTCTCTAGGACTGCGCCCCGCTCAGGATAATGGAGAGGTGGCACGAGAGGGACACACTCATCTCCACCTCTCCCCAGATGGCATCGTGGAGCCCTGACACCCCACGTTCCTGCGACTGCTTTGTTTCGGTGCCCCCGGCCTCGGCCATCCCAGCTGTGATCTTTGCCAAGAACTCTGACCGGCCCCGGGAAGAGGTGCAGGAGGTGGTGTTTGTACCGGCAGGCACTCACGTCCCTGGGAGCCGGCTCCAGGTGGGTTAGGCCTTATAGGGTGCTGGGAGTTGTGGCAGAACTAGGCATTCTTCTAAGACCTTCCTCCTCTGCTCCCCCCACCTGGGAAGCTGCCAGATGTGGTGAAATGAGCATGAGCTTTGAGTCTACCGACCGGAACCTAACCTATTATTTAGCCTCTGTCGACCTCAGTTCCCTCATCTGTAAAATGGGAATAATAAGACCTTCCGCGAAGGGCTGTGTAAGGTGATGGGCGTAAGTGCCACCACTTTATAGGTACCTCCTTTCTCAGTGGACTCTCCCTTTCTCCTCCCTTATCTCCAGTGCACCTACATTGAGGTGGAACAGGTGTCAAAGACCCATGCTGCGATCCTGAGCCGCCCTTCTTGGCTGTGGGGGGCTGAGATGGGCGCCAATGAGCATGGTGTCTGCATTGGCAACGAGGCGGTGTGGACCAAGGAGCCAGTTGGGACAGGGGAAGCCCTGCTGGGCATGGATTTACTCAGGTGTGGACCCTGCCTCCCTCATCCCCTCAATACACCAGAAATCTGGGGCTGAGGACTGACCCAGGCCATCCTCCCTGCCCTGCCCCCAAGCCTGGTCCACAAGCGCCTCCCCCTTTCTGCCCACTTTGTCATCATCTCCAGGGAGGCTGCCCCTGCCCCGCCCCTCTCTTGGTCCCATCTCCACAGTCTGGTAAGGAGCTCCCAAGTGTGGCCATCTCTGGGCTTCTGCTGGCCCAGAAATAGGACAGTGGTTTAAAATTTTTTTCAATAGAAGTAAAATTTTTTTCAAATGAAATCTCAGGGAGAATTTTGATTTGTAAAACCACTAAACATGGAGCAGCTCTGATTGAAGAGGTTGGAGGGCTCAGGGCACTTCTTTCTCCAAGAATATGTTTCAGTCCTTTTCATGAACTCCTTAGAGCACAGCTTGAAAACCACTGGCCTATATGTGCTTAATACAACCAATGTTGGCCGATTTTCTCTGTGACTTGGGCCTGTCACCAAACCTCTCTGGGCCTCTTCTGTCCACTGAAGCTCTGCCACCAGCCACTGATACCCCATCGCCCTCTGTCCCCGGACTCTCTTTGTGCCAGGCTGGCTTTAGAACGGGGCAGCTCAGCCCAGGAGGCCTTGCACGTGATCACAGGCTTGCTGGAGCGCTACGGGCAGGGGGGCAGCTGCCGGGAGGACCCCATGCCATTCTGCTACCACAACACCTTCCTGCTGGCCGACCGGACTGAGGCATGGGTGCTGGAGACGGCGGGGAGGCTGTGGGCTGCGCAGAGGATCCAGGGTGAGGGGCCTGGCGCTGGGGCCTGCCTCCCAGAGGTGTTCCCCTTTTGGGGTGGGAACAGTGCTGGGGGCAGGGAAGGCCCGATCCAGGAGCAAATGTCTCGGGTGGTGGGGGCTCCCAGGGAGATGGGAAATGAGTCCACTCAGGAACTTATCCTCCCCCCTCACTTGGTTGAGTCCTCTTGTGCTCCACCCTGCCGCTTCCTCTGGGGAGCCTTCCTGGACTTCCTGGTGGCCAGGTTTCTCCCTTAAACGCAAGCAGGTTCCTCTTCTTGATGCTCACCACAGCTGCAAGCTCACAGTTTTTTCTGTGATCGGTTTGTCTGTCTCCCCCTCCACGAGGGTTGTCTGTTCCCTTCACCACTGTGTTCTCAGCACCTAGCTGAAAGCCTGGCACAGGACAGGGGCTTAACGATAAACGAGCGACTCCCCATCTCCTCCGCAGAGGGGGCCCACAACATCTCCAACCAGCTGAGCATCGGCACAGACATCTCAGCAGAACACCCTGAGCTCCGGCCCCACGCCCGGGCCCAGGGCTGGTGGGGTGGGCAGGGTGCCTTTGACTTTGCCCAGATCTTCTCCCTGACCCAGCAGCCTGTGCGCATGGAGGCTGCCAAGGCCCGCTTCCGGGCCGGGCGGGAGCTGCTGCAGCAACGGCAAGGTCAGTGAGTGGATGGGGTGGGGGCCGTCCTCCCTCCCCTCCCACAGCTTCAGGGGGCTTAGTCTGAGGCCGGAGGGCCCCCTTCTGCCCTGGCAGGGGGCATCACGGCAGAGGTGATGATGGGCATCCTCAGGAGCAAGGAGAGTGGCATCTGTATGGACTCTGGAGGCTTCCGCACCACGGCCAGCATGGTGTCCGTGCTGCCCCAGGACCCCACACAGCCCTGCGTCCACTTCCTCACTGCCACACCAGACCCGTCCCGGTGAGAGTGTGGGGAAGGCTGGGGAGAACGGGCCAGGCAGGGGAGACGGAAGGGTGCGATAGCCCTCAATCCTTCCAACCCTGTCCCATCAGGTCAGTGTTCAAACCTTTCATCTTCGGTGTGGGAGCGGCCCAGGTCCCCCAGGTGCTGTCCCCCACTTTTGGAGCACAGGACCCTGTTCGGAGCCTGCCTCGATTCCAGACTCAGGTGGATCGCCGGCACGCCCTCTATCGCGGACACCAGGTGGCCCTGGGGCTGATGGAGAGTGAGCAGGTAACCCCCAGGGAATCCCCCACCCCCAGCTGGGACTCTGGAAACGTGAGGGGACCTGGGAGTGGAGGAAAGACTGCAGAGCTGGGGAGAGGAGTCTCTCCCTTCAAAGCCAGCTGTCCAGGAGAATGTTGGGTGTTCTGTCCTTTCTCCTGCTTCTGTGAGACGGCAGCCACGCCCCCCTTCTGGAGGGAAGCCGGTCCCAGGGACTCAGCGCTACCTTTCCTGGGCAGGATCGGGGGCAGCAGCTCCGGCAGAAGCAGCGGGACCTGGAGCAGGAAGGCCTGGAGGCTGTGCGGGCGCTGCTGGCCAGGGAGTGGGCCCCACCCCCCCAGGAGCTGGGCTGCCTCTTCCAGGCCTTTGTGGAGAAGGAGAGCCGGGCATATGCCTGAGCCCGGCTCCTCCCAGCTTGGCCTGGGGTGCAGCGGGCTGCAGTGGGCACAGGACCCCTGGGGTAGAGGGACAGAGCAACCCCTTCACTGCCTCCGCCTTGTTCTGAGTGGCCGGGTCAGCCTTTGCCTTAATAAATGTGTTCTATTTCCTCGTTCAGTGTCCAGGGCCAGTGGGCGTGGGAGAGCTGAGAGAGGGTAAAGGGCAGCCCTGAGGTGACTGCAGGGCCTCTGGGTGTCTTGCTGGGCGGTGCATTCTTCTGACTTGGTGAAGGTCTTGGGGGGCCCTGTGGGGAGAGGAGGTGGCCCCCAGGCGTGTGGGTGTGTGTATACGGAGGAGCATGCATGCCTGGCACAGCAGGTGGCTGCTACGTGGGGAGGATTAGAACCACGGCTTTTTGGTCCTTGACTTGAACCTCGGAAGGGCACTCCCTGGGGGGGGGCGGTGAGATGTGTGCATGGCGAGATGGCCTGAGACGGGGTGCCAGTCCCTTGGGTAGTTCCTGCAAGATCCTATTCTTTAGAATCAGGCTCTGTATTCCTGCCACTGTTTCTGGGTGCTTTTACTGACAGCTTCCCCTGAGATTCCCCCAAGTGACAAGGAAGACACATGCAGGGCCTGGAGATACTTTATTGGGGACAGGCTCCTGCCACAGGCAAGTGTTCTGAGGGGGAGGGGAGACCCACTCCACTCCTTGTTCCTCCGTGTTCCTGGGGCTTTGCTGGTAGCGATGGGCTGCGCTTCACTTCTTGATTCTTTTGGTCACAGTTTTGGTTGTGCTGGGGGCCCCAGCCGGCGAGGCCTTGGTGGCTGTGGCCGCTCTGGCCCCCTTTCCTGCCTGAACAGTGCTTTGCTGGCTCCTGGAAGCCAGAAGGCATGGTTTCTTGGTGGCAGAGGAGGCTTGTGGCAAGGAGATGGGCTCCGGGGATGTCTCCTTCCCTTGCCTGGGAGTGACGGAAGGGCTGCTGTCCCCGGCCATGGGCGCCCCCGGCAGCAGTGGGAGGTCGGTGAGGGCGGGCCGCATCTCCACCCTCAGCAGGTGCTCCAGCAGGGCTGTGTGCTGCCTGTGCCCCCGGTGCCTGCTCACCTCCTGCTCCAGCTCCTTGAGGAAGGCTGTGAGGGGCCAGGACGGTGGGTGGTGGCTGGAGCCCCGGGCTTAGCAGGAACAAACTCTCCCCTACCGTCCCTAATGGGGAGGAGCCTAAGATGGGGTGGGGAGGACGAGTCACCTGCATGCCCAGGCTGGTCTGGCCCTGGGACCACCTCCCCAGACACCACCGCTGTCTTAGCTTCTCCCAGATCCCACAGGGCAGGCAGGGGTGTGCTCTGGGGAGGCTGCAAGCCTTGGAAAGCAGGGTCACCTCGCTCTGAGCAGAACGGGCCTCTCAGCTCTGGGAACTCCTCGTCCTCATCGCTTGAGGTTTTATCCTCGTCCGAGATCCAGCGCTCTGCCACAGGCTGCCTGTCTAGGTCCAGGAGCAGTGGCAGGGCTTCTGTCACCAGCTTCCTGCAGGGCAGAAAGAACAGAGGCTACCACCCAGGAGGGCACGCCTGGGTGTGGAGCCTGGGAGGATGCACAGACACAAGCCACAGCAACCACACCAGGAGGGGAGGTGTTCTCGAGCTGGAAGATAGGCCTGTGGTCAGGCCAACCAGCTGAGGGCAAGCCCCAAGTGGAGTTATGGGGGGTGCGAAGGCCAAAGGGGGCCAACTTGAGCTGGAGTGAGGGTGGAGAAGGTGCCAGGGATGGTGCCCCCAGGTTTGCAGGCCATCACCCCTCTCTTCCCACCTTCACTTCCTCCTCACCTGTAGCCATCCTGGTTGGTGCAGCTGTTTCCAGTCAGGTTGAGGATGAGAAGGCTCTCGGGGAATTCATCTGCACACAGCAAAGAGAGGAATAATGAGGTTCTTACACCCACCTTCCTGTCTAAAGCCACTGCCTCTTTGCACAGCCCCCCAGACCCCCGGAGGATGTGCCGATAATGCAAGCACAGGGAGGGGAGCAGAGAGGAGGGAGGGCACCACCGGGACTTATTCCATGAGCCAGGGCAAGGGCGTTCCTACCCAGCTTCAGTATTTCTATCAGGTTCTCAGAAAGGTCCAGAAACTGGAGGTGTGGAAGGTCGCGGAGGTTTTCCACCTGCCTGATTTGGTTTCCTGCCAGAGACAGGAAGCTGTAGGGGAAGGGAGGGGGAGAGATGGCTGAATCACAGAACAGCTGAAGCGGGGGACGGGGGCACCAGGCGTCCGGGGCCCCCTGGCTAGGCAGCCGGATGATGAGTGGGGACACATGGCCTTCTGGGGTGAGGGAAGCAGAGCTAGGCTTGCAGGGTCCTCGGCTGACCAGCAGCTGGGCTTGGGGAGATCTGAGCCAGTTCTTTGGGGTATTACCAGGTTCCTCCCCTTCATCCTCCCTCTTCTTCCCTCCCCCCACCCTGCCTGAGCCCTGGCACCACGTACCGTAAGGAGGGGACGCAGGCCAGGTTCTCAATTCGCTCAATCTTATTCTGTAGGAAGAAACCGAGTGGGGGAAACCAAGCTGAGGTCAGCTGAATGGGGGGCCTTTTAAAGGGACAAAGCCCCAAGACCATGTCTACTCTTGAGGCTGGAGATCTGGCACTTTGGGGATGATCACCCCACTTCTTGAACCGGTTGTCACTACCTTGGGATGATTTGCTTTCTCCAGGTGGATGGTTGAGGGCATAAACTTGGGGCTGGGCTAAACTTGATTTAAGTACCCTGATCACCCCACAACCAAAGAGTGACCTGGACATCAGAGAAGGAAACCAAGGGGAAAGAGGGAAAGGGAAAAGGCTTTGGTGGTGGATTACACACACGGAGGGGACAGTGTATCTATACTACTTTGGTCTGTCAAGTTTCTGTGGGGAAAGGTTAAGGGATCTGGGTATATTCAACCTGAGGGAGGCTGGAGATCAACCAACCACCCACCCCCATTACCACCACCACCAAAAAGCCTTCAAGGTTCTGAAGGATGCAGAGGAATCTTGTGGTTCCTTCTTCCTTTTCTTCAAAACAGGAAATGGACTTGAGCTATATAACATGAGAGATTTAGGGCAGACACCAAGAAGGACTTCTAGAACAAGAGAAGTGTCTGACAAAAAAACAGTGACTCAAAAGCATGGTCAGCATCTCTTTTGGGTGGATTGGTCTTTCAATTCAAGATAATTCCTGACTCATCTGGAAACAGTTTCTATGAAGGTCTGCCTGCCTGAACACCAGTAAATGGGCAAGATGACCTGGTTAGCTCCTTTCAGATTAGACAGACATGGCCCACAGGGGATGGAGTCCTCTCCACAGGGAGGAGTAAGGGCAGGAGGCAGGAAGTTACCCCTTGCAGGTAGAGGCTGTGAAGATTCTGGAGGCCCTCTAGGTTCCTGATAGTGGTAATTCCCTCCCGGTCCAGGCGGACAGTCTGCAGTTCAGCAAGCGTGTGGAACCTGGGCAAACGGTCAGCAGGGTTGGCTAACAGTGCCACTTCTGTGGTCTCTTAGGAGGAAGATGGAGGGGAGGTTGTTTCAAGGAGGGGGTGGATGGCTCAGTGACTGACCAGATGTCAGGGACACCTGCTTGACTCGTGAGGCGGGGTCTAGATCGGGGAACCTGGGTTCACTTGGCGACCTGGGTATCTGTCAGTAGCACTGGGAGGGATAAGAGTAGAGGTGAGTAAGGGTCCTTGGACTGGGAAACTGGGTGATGGCAGCTTATGGTTCCTGCAGAGGCAGGGGAAGACTTCCTCCAGACAGCTTGGGTAGGGGAGGCAGGGGCTGGGACAGAGAGGAGACAATCTCTGCAGGAAGATCCTTCCTCACCTCCCTTCTGAGTGGTCCACGGAGGGAAGATCACTTGTTCCACCCACCCATTCATTAATCCCAAAACATTTACTAAGTGCCCATCAGAGACAAATGAGAGAGTCCCTACCCATCACTTCTAGGGAAGCTGGCCAAACATCTATGACAAGTGGATGACAGAGGCATGTGCAAGGGACTAAGGGAGTCCATGGATTATACACTGAATTCAGACTGGGGTGTTCAGGGAATGCTTCCTGGAGGAGGTGACATATGAGTAGGAGTTAGCCAGGAAGGCGAGGGGGGATGAGGAGAAGGCATTTCAAGCAGAAGGTATAGTATGTGCGAATCCAGACTTTCTTGGACTTTAATGTGCCCATGAATCCCTTAGGGGTTCTTGTTAAAGTTCAGATTCTGATTCAGTAGGTGGGCCTGAGATTCTTCATTTCTAACAAACTCCTAGGAGATGCAGATGCTGCCCACTCATCCCAGCACCACTCTGAGTAGTAAGGTGCTAAGATGTGAGAACACGGGGTCTTAGAGAAATCACACACTTATGGAGAGTGGTAAGAAATAAGGCTGAAAAGGCAGCAGAGGTCAACTCAGGCTAAGGTGTTTGGATTTTATTCTGGAGGTACCAGGGAGTCAAGGAAGTTTCTATCAGATTTGTCGTTTAAAAGGATCACTTTGGCAACAGTATAGGGTGCCTGGACTGGGGGTAGAGAGACTAATTAGAAGTTTGTTGAGAGGTGATGACTTATTTAAGACCCTTACTTAAAGCAATTGAGTGGGCATGGTGAAAAAGAAATAGAATGATTTTTAAGGAGGGAGAATAAGTTGGACATTGCCACTGACTGAATGTGTGGAGTTAAGTAAAGAGAGGGACAAAGAAAGATAAGTTGACAAATCAGTAGAGCTCAACAGACTGGTCATCCTGTGTGTTTCAATCTTCCAGCACCCCTTTCCTCTCCCATGCACTCACATCTTCTCTGACAGGTCCTCATCCTCAGGGAAGGCCAAGTTCCGCTTAGTGATAAGGGCTTCAGTAATGCAGACACCGCCTTCCTCTGGACTCTGGGCAGGCTTAGCTGTGAAAAGAAGAGTCCAATTGTTACATTTCCTTATTCTTGGAGGCCTGACTCTACTGTTAGTCAATTGTTCTACCCAACATCCCACCTCCCCAGTCACCTCCAGGCATGATCTAAAAGCTGCTGGCTTGGGGAGGGATTGGCACGAAGAGGAGCAGAGCAGCTTGGACAGCCCCTGGGAATGGAGGAACCCAGGATGGTATGAGGAGAGAGAAGCTCAGAGAATTGGGGGACAAAGGAAAGGGGTTGATTCAGAGCAAATAGTTGGGGTGGCATAGAAGACGAAAGTAAATCGAAGTGGAGGGTCTGGAGTTTGAGGGGTGTATGGCGGCTTTACTGGCCGCCTACAGGGGGCTTGTAGGTAGATGGTGGCGCGTGCGGATGGAAAGAGCGGTTGGAGGAGTCTAGCGTCGTTGCTAGGAGACTGGACGCCAGATGGGTCATTCGGGGGGGCGGGCTCGCCGGTGCCGGGCTCGGCGCATTCTTGTTGCTGCTCCAGCCGGCGGCTCCGCCCTCCGCTTCCGGCCCCGGGACTACCCACAATCCTTAGCTCCTTCCGTCTCGCTAGGCTCCCGGCCGTTCTTCCGGTGGCGATGGCTGCGGCCGTGGCTGGGATGCTGCGAGGGGGTCTCCTGCCCCAGGCGGGTAAGGAGCGGCCCACGTCTTCTCGGCGCGTTCCGGCCGATGCTCTCTACTCGTCTCCCTCCTCTACTACTAATCCCCTCCCGAAATCTCTGATCCCAGACACCTCCTGATGACCCCTGACCTCAGCTAGATCGCCGGCCTCCTTCCCCCATCTA
Organism: Physeter macrocephalus; assembly: GCF_002837175.3. Classification (NCBI taxonomy): domain Eukaryota; kingdom Metazoa; phylum Chordata; class Mammalia; order Artiodactyla; family Physeteridae; genus Physeter; species Physeter macrocephalus. The sequence continues at coordinate 24,778 of NW_021145791.1, read as the reverse complement.
ATTCCTGTGAGTCCAGACTCTAGTAATAACGACAGCACGGCAAAAACGTCAGCGACAACCACAGTATTTATTCTCGACGCCCCAGTCCCCCTGCCTTGTTTGGGGTTTCTCTAGCCCACCACCCAGCTCTTTCTGCCTCCAGAGATTCCTTAAGGTCTCAGCCGAAATGTCATGTCAGGTCTTCCCTCGCCACCCTCCGCAGAGGTTTCCCCTGTTAAATCTGTATCTCTCACCCTGTTTATTGACCCCTTCGCCTTATCACAATCTGTAATTTAGCATTTGTTTATTTGTTGTTTTCTCTATTAGACTTTAAACTCCATAATGGCAAAACCCATGTTCATTCAGCATAGCCAGCATGTGGCATGGTGCCTGGCATTAATAGGCATGCTATAGATATTTGTTTAATGAATGATTTTGAGTACGTAATATAGGTCAGGCACAGTGATAAGTACTTTACATGTATTATTTCATTTAAACCTTAAAGCGTCCTTTGAAGAAGGCATTATCTTCCCCTCTTTACAGATGAAGAAACTCAAGATTAGATCAGTTGAGTGACTGGTCAAGGTCACAGCTAGTAAGTGGCAGAAGAGAGATTAAAATCTGGTTCCATGTGTGTCAATTATATCTCAATAAAACTGCAAAAATTTTTGAAAAATCTTGTTCCATCTGATCTAACTTAACAGTTAGGTTTTGGGGCCACTGGCAGGAAAACCTCTCACTTAAGCAAATCTCCATGCTCTCTGACTGTTAGAGCCACCTTCTGGCTGCACCTTTCTCTGAGATCCCATTCCAGCCTTGGGAAGGGCTGAAAGTGGGAAGCTCTAGCTTGGATCCTTTTGCTGAGCATGAAGCGGTTACCTTGGCTTAGGGCTTTCGAGTGGCTCCCTTGTATTCTGAGGGGTGCTCTCCAGCAATGCCTGTAAACAAGCGTAGAGAGGAGGGAGACTTGTTTGGGGGAGCTGTGAGGAGAGTATAACTTTTCCCTCTTGCTTCAAATCATGGGGGAAGGAGCAATGCTTAGAGCAGTGGTTCTCAAACTTTAGCCAGCATCAGCATCACCTGGAGGGCTTGTTAACACTTTTCTGGGCTCCGCTCCAGAGCTACTGACTCAGTAGATCTAGGATGGGGCCTGAGAACTTAATTTTCTAACAAGTTCCTGGGTGATGGTGATGTTGGGCTGGTGAGGGGTGGTGGTGGTGCACACTTTGAGAACCACTGGCTTACAGCAGGGGTTGGCAAACTGTGGCAGGGCTGGTCACCATCTTTCCTACATAGTTGTATTGGAACACAGCTACATCTGTTTGTTTACATATTGTCTATGGCTACTTCCATCATACAGTGGCAGAGTTGAGTAGTAGCGATAGGCCATATGGCTCTCAAAATTAAAATTTTTGTTTGATCATTTAAGAAAACGTTTGCCCAGCTCTCTCCTCCTTTTTAAAATGTATTCAAAATACTTTCTCCTTTGTTCTCATTTTTTCCTTATCTCTGTGCATAAAGAGCTGGAGAAATGGGCACCTCCAAGGATCAAGCACCTGAGCTAAGGTCACCAATTAAAGAGAAGAGAAGGTTCGGGGATTCAGGCTTTCTAGCAGAGTTCCTTGTCCCACTCAGTGCTGAGGCTAGCTCTGTGAACTCTGGTTGTCTGTGCCTAGGGGGTGGGTTTTGTCCATCTGGTGCAGACTAAGAGGCTGCTTCTCACCATATGGCCGTTTCTTCTCCCAGGCCAGCTGCCCACCCGCCAGCTTGTCCGCTATGGCTCCAAGGCTGTTACCCGTCACCGTCGTGTGATGCACTTTGAACGGCAGAAGCTGACGGCTGTGACTGAGTATATCCCCCCAAAACCTGCTGTCAACCCCAGATGCTTGCCGTCTCCTCCCAGGCCCCCCCAGGAGGTAAGAAGCAGGCTGGGCATGTCGCCTGGTGGTGGGATGGTGGATTAAAGTGATCTTCTCTGTGGCCATAATGAAGTAGCATTCCAGGACATGGTCATCCACATCATTACTTCCCCACTTTGACCCTGTAGTCCAGATACTTTCAGATGAAATCTGCACTTGATTCTGCGTCGGCCTTTTGGGCTCTGTGGTTTGGACAGGGCTCCTGGATTTCCTTCATTCTTGTCTCCAAAAATGTGTGTGTGAAAGCTAGCCACACAGGCGGAGGTAGGAGAGAGCATCGCTCCTGTCTTGAAGCTTCCATGTTTTCTTAGAGGAACAATATGAGGTTTTTTGTCCTTGAAAAAGGACAGAAAGACCAGTGGAGAATTGGTAACTTCATGGTGGTTCTCAGCTCCACAAGTTCTCAACTTTGAGAAACACTGTCTTGAGAAAATGAAGTCTTGTTCTGTGAAAATACCTCAATTTTGAATTAACATTGCAAAAGAGTAATCTTGTATTTATAATTGGTAAAATAATTCAGCATGAGTACAGTGTCAGGGATAATTAAATGATTTTGACAGTATTATTATAAAAATAATGTTTGCTGGGTCAGACTGCTGTCCAGTTCAAGGGGACTGAGCGTTCTCAGGTTTTAAAAACACTGCTCTAGGGAATTTTCTGGCAGTCCAGTGGTTAAGACTCCGCACTTTCACTGCCGAAGGCTCGGGTTCAATCCCTGGTTGGGAAACTAAGATCCCACAAGCCACATGATGCAGCCAAAAAGAATAATAACAAAAACTTAAAAATATATATTTATTTACTTATTTAGGCTGCACCTTGTCTTTGTTGCTGCACATGGGATCTTCCTTGCAGCCTGTGGGCTTCTTTAGTTGCGGCATGTGGACCTCTTAGTTGCAGCATGCATGCAGGATCTGGTTCCCTGACCAAGGGTCAAACCCAGGCCCCCTGCATTGCGAGCACAGAGTCTTACCCACTGGACCACCAGGGAAGTCCCAATAATAAATTTTTTTTTTTTTTTTTTTTTTGTAGTATGCGGGCCTCTCACTGTTGTGGCCTCTCCCGTTGCGGAGCACAGGCTCCGGATGCGCGGGCTCAGCGGCCATGGCTCACGGGCCTAGCCGCTTCGCGGCATGTGGGGTCTTCCCAGACTGGGGCACAAACCCGTGTCCCCTGCATCGGCAGGCGGACTCTCAACCACTGTGCCACCAGGGAAGCCCCCGATAATAAAATTTTTAAAAATTTAAAAAATAAAAACTGCTGTAAAGCCTGTGGTTATCAAATGGAAATGAAAGGATGGAGTGGGAGATAGAACATGTCTCTGAGAGTCAGGGGCCCAACTCTCCTGCCTGTACCCTGATCTTCGTTAGGGCATCACTGGAAGCTCCAGTGCCTGTCCCTGAGGGAGTAAGGTGTGTAAGGAGACGGGGCATTTTACGTCCCCTTGGTCCTCCCTTTCTGACTGCAGGAGACAGGCCTCATCCGGCTCCTCCGTCAGGAGATAACAGCAGTTTTCCGAGACAACCGAATGATAGCTGTCTGCCAGAATGTGGCTCTGAGCGCGGAGGACAAGCTTCTCATGCGGCACCGGCTACGGAAGCACAAGATCCTGATGAAGGTCTTCCCCAACCAGGTAGAGAACGGCCCCCTGGCGTGGGTTGCCGTATTCCCCTCCCCCACCCCCATCTCAGACCCCAGCGTCTCTCCCAAGATATGGCACTCCCGACTCCTCCCTGACACGGCAGCCCTCTAGTCTGGGGCCTAATCTGTGATTAGGGTTTGAGGAGACCCTCGGCTTGAGCCCTCAGCCTGGTGTGGCCTGTGACCAAGGTGGGTGACTCTTTCTCCTACTCGACCCCAGTAAGCCCTTCTTTCTTGCTGTTCCAGATCCTAAAGTCCTTCCTGGAAGATTCCAAGTACCCAAATTTGCTGCCCCTTTTTGTGGGGCACAACCTGCTGCTGGTCAGTGAAGAGCCCAAGGTCAAGGAGATGGTGCGAATCTTGAAGAGTGTGCCTTTCCTGCCACTGTTGGGTGAGCAAGCTCCCCTGCCAGTTGGGGGTGAGGGTGAAGGGGAGTGGGTGCTAGAGCAGCCTGGTGCCGTCTTCAAGGCTTGTGTGGGTAAAACTGTGGACATGCTTGGAGGGGACACCCTCTCACGGTGGAGCCTGCATCAGTAGCACCATTTGATGAGGGCTGCTTGTGTGTGTCACTCCGCAGAGGGGAAGTTCAGACACCTTGAGTCTAGTAAGGGGGTAGTGGGTATTGAAACCCACAAAGACAAAGATACTTAAAACAAATAGCCCAAGTGAAGGGTGCTGAGGGACAGTGAGCAATGTTTCCTAGACTCCCCTGATGCCGAGAATCCCTGGAGGTGCTTCTTTCAGAGAATACTGATTTCACAGGTCTGTGCTGGGGGGCAGGAATCCGTGTTTATAATACAGACTCTCCCCCCCCCGCCCCCCCGCCCCAAACACACACTCCATGGTTCTTCAGGGAGGTTAGGAAACAGTGACTTAGTGGGGGTTGGACCAGGTAGATGTATTATGTAAGGGTTTTCTAGGGAAGAATTAGGAAGGAAGGGAGAGGATTGATCTGAAACAGTAGGAGTGGGGCGGGGCACAAGTGGGAACCAGATTTGGGGGAAGGCTGAGAGGTAGAAAAGGGCAATGGAGAGCAAATTCCTAGGGTTGGACCATTGTTTTTGGAGAAGAAAAGCATTTGTGGGAGCCTTGCTGATCCTGTGTTCTTCCAGGTGGCTGCATTGATGACACCATCCTCAGCAGGCAGGGCTTCATCAACTACTCCAATCTCCCCAGCCTGGCCCTGGTGCAGGGGGAGCTGGTAGGAAGACTTACCTTCCTCACGGCCCAGACCCACTCCCTGCTTCAGCACCAGCCCCTCCGGCTGACTGCCCTGCTGGATCAGTACGTCAGACAGCAACACGAGGAGGACCCTGTCGTGCCAGCCAGTGGGCAGCCGGATCCTCCCGACCCTGTTCTGGACTTGTAGCCAGCCTCTTGTACCCAGCCTGCCCATAAATACACTCTGCCCCGTTGGCTGTCGGAGATATGAGGAACTTGGGGTGGGGAGTGGCGTTTTTTACCTGGCTTTCACTGACAAAGATCTCTTCCAGTACATGGCAACCCAGAGATGCAGAGGGGTCCCATTTCAGAACGGAGGCGGCTCGTAATCACTGTCTTTGTCCCTAGTTTTCCCAACTTGGGACCTGATAGCAGCGGTCTCTTTCCGCTCTCCAGGTCCAAGGCGGAGAAGCCTTTGGTTTCTGTGTTCACTGCCCTTGCTGCATGCGCCTCCCAGCCAATGTGCCAGAATAGCTCAACTGAGTAATTAATTGTGCCGAGAGCGGCATCTGTTGAGAGCCTACTATGCCAGGCTCCCTTTACATGTGCTAGATCCTGTATTTCTCACATGTTATCCCCATTTCACAGAGAGGAAGACTAAGGGGAGGAGAAGTTAAATAGCCCACCCAAGGTCATGCTGTTGGTAGGAGGCAGCACAGGGACTGAACTAGGCTCTTCCTGCTCTGAAGTTGCTGCCCTGGTTTTCTACACTAGAGCTTTTTCATTAGGGTCCCAAGTATGCTTGGGTGTTAATTCTGCGCCCTCAGGGTGCGCCATGTCGTGGAAAAGTTGGGAGCACTGCTTTATGATAAAGTGAAATGCATTTTACTTACTGTGTTTTGCTTTTGACAAGCTTATCTTCCCTGTAGACTTATTCCCAAGGTCATCTCTGACTCACTTCTCTTCCTAGAAAATCCTTCCTCTTCCCACGTCCAGGCCTGTTACCTCCCTGTACCTGTTCCCACAAATGGCATTGCTTAAGTGCTTGTCCTTTTGAAGGCAGCTGCCCACTTTGTCCAGTATCTGACACATCTCAGGTGGTTCAAAACAAAAGAGCTGGGACTTCCCTGGTGGCGCAGTGGTTAAGAATCCGCCTGCCAATGCAGGGGACACAGGTTTGAGCCCTGGTCCGGGAAGATCCCACATGCTGTGGAGCAGCTAAGCCCGTGTGCCACAACTACTGAGCATGCACTCTAGAGCCCGTGCCACAACTACTGAGCCCATGTGCTGCAACTACTGAAGCCCGCGCACCTAGAGCCCGTGCTCAGCAACAAAAGAAGCCACCGCAATGAGAAGGCTGTGCACCGCAACGAAGAGTAGCCCCCGCTCGCCGAAACTAGAGAAAGCCCGTGTGCGGCAACGAAGACCCAACACGGCGAAAAATAAAATAAATTTATTAAAAAAAAAAAAAAAAAAAGCTGAGGGAAAGCCAGGATTCTGTTTTGTTTTTTTTTTTTGCGGTACGCGGGCCTCTCACTGTTGTGGCCTCTCCCGTTGCGGAGCGCAGGCTCGGGACGTGCAGGCTCAGCGGCCATGGCTCACGGGCCCAGCCGCTCCGCCACATGTGGGATCCTCCCGGACCGGGGCACGAACCCGTGTCCCCTGCATTGGCAGGCGGACTCTCAACCACTGCGCCACCAGGGAAGCCCAGGATTCTGTTTTAATAAGGGGGTCTGGGGGCTCTTGAGTAGGAGGCCTCATCCAAGTCTCAGGGAACTGGAGGTTTTTAATGGAGAGGGGGTGTGTGACTAGAAGCCTGCCCTTGTCCTTGATTGGAGCGCATTCCGGGTGGACACGGGTGTTGCGGGGAGTTGGTTGTTGATCATTGCTCTGGGAGCAGTGCCACAGCTACCTTAGTCCTGGGCAGACACTGCTCTGGCAATGATCTGCAGCAGCTTTTCCTTCCGTGGTTCAGGACCAATTTTCCACAGTGCCCAGCTCTGTGCCATTTTCCCAGGGATGCTCAATCAATAGGAATTGAATTAAAAGGCCCCTGAGGCTCCTGGATGCCAGAGCTGGTCTGGCCAGTGCTGCCCAGTGCTCTCCCAGACTCCCAGAACCCTGCCAGGTGCTAACAACGCCCTCCTGGGGTGGCAGGGACTGCTGAGGTTCTGAATGGAACAGAGAACAGGCATCTCCTGAGAGATGTGTAAACCAAGGCCCATGGGACAGCTGGTCGGGGAAGTGGCCTATGTCATATTGGGAATCAAAGAAGAACCTCGAATTGCATCCTTCGCCTGCTGGCGTTGCCTGAAGCCACAGCAGTAAACCCACTTCTTTCCAGAAAGTGACTGCACTGCACTTAACGCTGTCAGTCCAGTTCATATTCATTTGAATGAATTCTAGACCTTCCTCAAGAGGTAATTTTTAATTAGAATTGAGCAGCTGCACACAGTACTCCAGCAGAAGGGCAAAGGTATTCAGAAAGGGAGGCCAAGGGTACCAGAGTTGGCTCCAACTAACCTTTTTTTGGCGGTACGCGGGCCTCTCACTGTTGTGGCCTCTCCCGTCGCGGAGCACAGGCTCCGGACGCGCAGGCTCAGCGGCCATGGCTCACAGGCCCAGCCGC
>NW_021145791.1:0-17354 GCF_002837175.3 Physeter macrocephalus | reverse complement strand
GGCCTCTCCCGTTGCGGAGCACAGGCTCCGGACGCGCAGGCTCAGCGGCCATGGCTCACAGGCCCAGCCGCTCTGCGGCATGTGGGATCCTCCCAAACCGGGGCACGAACCCGCGTTCCCTGCGTCAGCAGGTGGACTCCCAACCACTGCGCCACCAGGGAAGCCCCTCCAACTAGTCTTTTAACAGCCAGGTGGTTACTGCCCCAGACCTGCTCCTGATCCAAAGACTTGGTAGGCTGGGGGGTGGGGGGATGTCTTACCACATAGGTGCTTCCGGCCCCCATGGGTCCGGACCTGGTGGGGCATCACCCCCAATGACAGCCTCACTGTGGCCCTCTCGAACTTTGCCCTGCTGACTGCCTTTGGCAGTCAGTTGTGGTTCCATAGGGGCATCCCTCCCTTCCTGTCAACCTGAAAGCTTTGCTGGCTCCAAATTCCACAGTCTATTTTCAGATGTAAAACGAGAGGCAGGGGTTAATAAGGAAATGGCCTTGGGTACTAATTGGGGTCAAGGCCATGCTAGGGTGAGCCAATTCTTTACCAGCACTAGCTTGGGGCCAGCAGCTCCCTAGTCCTCTGTGATCTATCTGGAACTGTGCCCAATGGGGCTCTGCCCCCACTCCCAAGCTTTCTGGGCGCTGGGGAGTCGGCTCAGCCCTGAGTCCTCCGGGGAGCAGGGGGGCAGAGCTGAGCGGCTGCCCGGAGTTTGGCTGGAGGAGGGGCCGGGGGAGGGGGAGGTGAGGAGATCCGGCTAGAGGGGAGGCTCCGACATCTCCTTCCTTCCTGGTTCCTGCTGCAGCTGCCGCCACTGCTCAGCTCCATGAGCAGGGAGCTGGCGGCTCGGAGACGGTGACTCAGAGGCGGAGCGGTGCGCGGGCCAAGGAGCATTGGTGTCCATGGACCCTGGGGTAAGGGGGCCGCGCTGGCGTCAGCTGACATTCCCCAAGAAGGGGACATTCACCTGAAGCTGGTGGGTCTGCTCTTCCAGAGATGAGGGCGGGAATGGAGGTGGAAAGGGGGCACCCACCTGGCTCACCTCGACCTGCACCCTCTACTAACAGAGCCTCCCCTCCACCCGCAAGCAGTGAGGGGCCAGGATCCCACGGGGCCAGGAAGAGGGCACAGCGACACCCAAACACTGGAAGAGTTTGTTAACTTTCAATGGCTGAATGTAGGAGTTTCCCCCCAGGTCAGCCTCTGGTAGCATGGGCCCCTCTGCCCTGACCTCCTGGCCACCCACACCCCACCACGTCCCTGTCCCCTCGTGGCCTCAGCTCCACCGGAAGATCTGGGCTCAGGCCAACCTTGCCCCTCCAGTCCCCTCCCCCATCTCACACACACAGAGCCTCATGCATTATTGATCTCCCCGTGGAGCCAGGATGGCCAGGGCTGGTGCCAAGGGCGCCTGTGGGCACTGCTGTGGGACCTGTGCGGTCCTCGGCATGTGTCTCCAATGGCCCGTCCCCTGCTCTCTCCAGGTGGATGGCACTTCTCAGGAGCCCCAGGGGCAGGGATGAAAGAAAGGAGGCTTGGGAGACGGGGGGACAGAGGGTCCGAAGTGGGCATCCTAGGGGGGCAATTGATGGGAGGCACAGGGGAAAATGCGGGCTGTCTCAGGCCTCAGTTTCCTCAGGCAGAAAAATGGGAGCCCAGGAACTAGAGGATATGGTGGCCAATTGGTGGGGAGCTGGGGTCAAGAGGTTGGGGGGCTCTGTAAAGGGATGATGGCAGAGGAGTCTCCACGCCGTGGTGCTGGGGTCAGGGATCCTGGCGGAAGGGGAGCTGGGTTGAGATCTCACTTGTCCCGTCTCTGGATCCTTCTGTCCTATTTTGGAGCCTCTTCCTTCACTCCCCTGCCTCACCTCTGATGACCCCCAGGGAATCCTCCAGAGAAAGCACCGAGTGTTTCCTGGAGCTGGGGAATGTGTGAGTGCCTAAGGTGGGGCAGGGCTGACTTTTCGAGGTTTTCTTTTGGCACCGGCCTGCCTGCTGCGCGCTCCACCTCTCTGGGCAGTGGGCGCGGAGACTTGCCCAGAGTGGGGTGGGGACAGGCTTGGGAGAGGTGTGGCAGGTGAGCGGAAGATGTGCTCGGGGGCTCTCATCCCAGAGGGTGCAAGAGGGGCTGGAGGTGGGGAAGGTGAGAGCCGAGTCTGTGCTAACAGGGTCTCTCTCTGCTTCAAGGCCCCCCTCAGGACAAGGTGACATCTTTCCCCTTCCACTCTTCTCTACGTCCTCAGCAGGGAGTGGCCACTCCCTTCCCCATGGACTTCCAAGAGCGGGACCCTCCCTCCCTGGCTGAGAGCACACAGTCCGCAAAGCCCAGCAGTGCCCAGCAGGTCTGAGGGTGGGGAGCAGGCAGTGGGCGCACCGAGCTTGGCCCACAGGGGAAAAAAGGCAGAGGTGGTCGCTTCACCGGCCCCTCCCCAACTCTGTCCTGGACTGCAGGCCTCCGAGCTGTGGGAGGTAGTGGAGGAGCCTCGGGGCCGGCTGGGGGCAGAGGGTATCATGCCCGAGAGGCAGGAAGGCCACCTGCTCAAGAAGAGGAAGTGGCCTCTGAAGGGCTGGCACAAGGTAAGGAGGCAGGGCAAAGGGAGGGGCCAGATGGGGGCGCTGGACGGGGATGTGTGGGGTTGCCGGGCGGTACAGGGTGTTTGTGTGTCAGAAGAAACTTCTGTATGGTTGCTCTCTCCCCACATCCTTTCGTCTCTGTCCCCCGGGCCCTGTGCCTTCTGGGCAACGTCACAGAGATACTTTGTGCTCGAGGATGGGATCCTTCACTATGCAACGACTCGGCAAGATGTGAGTCAGGGCCTCGGCTGGGGGATGAGGGAGGAGTTTGGCCCCAGAGTGCCCTGGGCGGGCAGGGGGCTTCTGGAATCCCCCAGAGCAGGGTCTGAATCCCAGGGACACCAGTTATTGGGTGTGGGGTCTTGGGCAGGTTACTTCCCTGGGCCTCAGCTCCTCATCCCTAGGTGGAGAGAGTGCAGTCACCCATTTATAGAGTCTTCGTCTTGGTGAGGGCTCTCAGGACAGTGCCGCGCATAAAATAAGTACCCAAGACACGGGAGCTTTATCATGCTCGTCCTTGTCCTCTGCTCTTGCAGGAACAAGGAACTAAAGGCCTAGACACCCAGGCTCTCTCCAAGAAGGTGCTCCTTTCTCAGCCTCGCAGATTCCTGAGGGTGGGAAAAGTTTTCCTCACTCTGTAACTGCCTAGAGCTCAGATTGTGACTTGACATAGCGGGGTGTCCTGTGCGCAGGAGGACGACTGACAAGTCCTGCTGATACTGTGACTTGGGCATGAGGGTGAACCTGCTGCCTGGCCCTTGAGCCTAGCGTGATCTCAGTGATGGTGGCCCTGGTGGCCTAAAACCAGTCCCCCTTTCCCCCTCCGATCTCTCCACCCCAGATCACCAAGGGGAAGCTCCATGGCTCCATTGATGTCCGACTGTCGGTCATGTCCATCAACAAAAAGGCCCAGCGCATTGACCTTGACACTGAAGACAACATCTACCACCTCAAGGTGACATCCCTGGGAGCCAGGTGGTAGCTTGGCCCCCAGCCTGTCAGAGGCACTGGGGCACGCAGGAGAGAGGGACAGGGGCCAAGGGTCTGTCTGAGTTTGACCAGAAGGGAGTTCCTACCGTGTACCATAGCCAATGGCAGACTGGCCCTGTTGGTTGTTGTGTGAACAGGAACAGAGCTGAAGGCTTGGACACCTGCAGAAGCTGTTCCTGCCTCCCCTCAAGGGACCTTTGCACAAGCTATGTGCTATAGGGAGAGACCCTGCCTGCCTGCGGACCAGAGCCCCAACTTCTTGCCCCTAGAAAGCAATCCTTCCTTTCATGCATCCCTCCCCTTCTCCATCACCTCTGCAGATCAAATCCCAGGACCTGTTCCAGAGCTGGGTGGCTCAGCTGCGTGCCCACCGCCTGGCCCAGCACCTGGATGTGCCCCGAAGCCTGCTGCCCAGCACCACTCACCGGAAGGTAAGATGGGCCCTGGAGCAGGGACAGGTGATGTGGGGATTCAGGATGAGACTCAGGGAGGCAGGCACCTTCCTGACCCTTGACTCACCCCACAGGTTCCTGGGGCCCAGCTTCCGGCAGCGGGTAGTGCCTCGGCTCTGCCAGGGGTTGGACCTCGGGAGAAGGTGTCTTCCTGGCTGAGGGACAGTGATGGGTTAGACCGCTGCTCTCATGGTGAGGGGCCCCTGGCACTGCGCCTCCGTGGGGAGGGCCCATGCTGTTGCATCTAGGTGGCATCAGCAGTCACAAGGAGGAGAAAATGTTACCTCCATCCCTGCCTCTGGGAGCCCCAGTCTGATGGGGGAGACAGCCTCCGCCTCTAGGCTGATCAGGTCTCCTAGGGCCCTGCCCTGGGGAGCCTCAGGCTTACAGAGAATGGTGGGGCTCGTGCTCTAGGCATATAGACAGACCCGGACACAGGGCCAGGACTCATGAAAAAGAAGATCCAGAATGCCAACGCAGGGAGGGGTCCTGAGGAGTAGTGCCAGGGAAGGGGTGTGCACTAGAACCGGATTCCTGGAGTTGCAGGCTGCGATGCTGGCCTGGGAGAGGGAAATGCAAACCAAGGGGGGAGAGCAAGAGTGGGAGCCCCCTGGCCCGTGTGGAGGCGGCCGAGGTAAGGTGTGGTCTGGGGACAGAGTGCAGATTGGGGTGCGGGCACTCCCGTGAGGCCAGACCAAAGGGTGGGAGCTGGGAACTGCTTTGGGCTCGTGAGTGGGGGAGGGCAGCCAGTGTCGGGATTTCCGTGGCTGCCGGTGAAGTCTTTGGAGGAGGAAGGGAAGCTAAGGGACAGACTCTGGGGGGCCTGGCCGGTGTTGGGAGAGGGACTTCCTCATTCATCCTTCCCACAGAGCTCTCTGAGTGTCAGGGGAAGCTCCAGGAACTCCACAGACTCCTCCAGAGCCTGGAGTCCCTGCCCCGGATCCCCTCAGCCCCTGTTATCCCCACACACCAGGTAAGGTCCAGGGGAGGAGGCAGGGGCCCGCCCAGGGCTCTCTCCGCTCTTGCTGTCTTCATCTCCGTCACTTCCCCGGACAGGTCCCCAGTCCCCCTTATATGCTGCGGTTTCCTGGAGAGCCACCATCTCCCCGTTGCCCCTCCCCACCGTGTCCAGACCGCCTCAGGGTTGTCTTTCTGCCCCTTTGGAGCGACCCCTTCCTCCTGTGCCCAGGCGGCTGCCAGGCTGTCGGTCTTCTGCCTCCGGGATGCTGGTGTCTCTGCGTCCTCCTTCATGACCGTCTACCTCTCTCCTGGCTTTGGTGGTCCTCCCCACCCTGAGACTGAAACTCCCTCACCTCGACTTGCCAGGCCTCGGTGACGACCGAGAGACCCAAGAAGGGGAAGCGGACCAGCCGCATATGGTGCACACAGAGCTTTGCCAAGGACGACACCATCGGACGGGTGAGGTGGGGCGTGGACCCCAAGATGCTGGGTGGGAGGCTCTGAAGGAGGCTGCGCCCTTCAACCCCTCCCCTTCGCCTACAGGTGGGTCGTCTCCACGGCTCTGTTCCCAATCTGTCTCGCTACCTGGAGTCCCGGGACCCCTCGGGCCCCCGCGGGCTGCCACCCCCAGACTATGCCCACCTGCAGCGCAGTTTCTGGGCCCTGGCTCAGAAGGGTGAGTGCGTGCCCTGGGGGTGGCTGGGAGCAGGCGGGGAGAGGGAGAGGGAGAGGAAGGGAGTCTGATGGCCGGCCCGCCCCCACAGTGCACAGCTCGCTCAGCAGTGTCCTGGCTGCCCTCACCACTGAACGGGACCGACTGAGGGACCTGCACCAGGGTTCGGAGCTGTCCAGGCTGGGGGTGAGGCTGGGGACAGGGTGGCCTGCGGGAGGAGCAGGCCCGAGCCCGAGGACTGCAGGCCTGGGCGTGGTCGCGGACCTGGGCCGGGAAGGGAGGTTGGAGGAGGCAGGCTGCGCCTGGCAGGCTGGGGAGGGCTTCACCCGCCCCGTCCCGGCACCTGTGCCCTCACCCTCTCCCTGCAGGTCTCTGAGGCCGCAGCCGGCCCGAGGCGCCTCCACTCGCTGTCCGTGTCCTCCGACACCACTGCAGACTCCTTCAGCTCCCTCAACCCCGAGGAGGTGGGAGCCGGGGTGGGCTGTGGGGACCATTCCTCTGGGCCTTCTTTCTCAGCAGAAGTGAAGGCGTGGTTGGCTTTCAGATCTGAAGCTCCAGCCCCTTTCACGGAACACGGGCAGCAGCCACATCTGGGTCATTTCTTAACAGCGTGCAGAGCGCTTTTACTTTTAAGTCAGAGTCCCGTGAGGCAGTGATTCTTACCCTCAAGTTCACAGATGAGGAAACTGAGACTCAAAGGATCTAATTGATGGGCCCAGGCTCCCGTTCTACATGGGTTTGAATCTGGCTCCACTGTATGCTGGCTTCATGACCCAGAGCCTCAGTGTCCTAATCTGCAAAGTGGGGGTAATAATTGCACCTACCTGGTAGGGTGAGTGCTGGGATTGATGGAGTTGATCCACGCAAAGGGCTTGGAGCCGGGCTCAGAGTCAGCGCCCAGGCAGTGTGAGCAGTTATTATGGAACCCGTGTCTCCTCACTTCCAGGCCGGGATCTTTCCACCAGGCCTTCGTACCCCACTACACTCGCTCCCCTCTGTGTCTTCTCCTGCTCAGCAGGTCTCAGACTCAGATAGTAAAAGTTCCCAATCACACCTCCCTCACAAGGGAGCTGTCAGGCCCGGGGAGCCCTGCCTGACTCTCCCGGCTGGGCCTTGGGCCTGACACCTGTCCCGCTCCCACAGCAAGAAGCTCTGTACATGAAGGGGCGAGAGCTGACCCCTCAGCTGTCCCAGAGCAGCGTCCTTTCCCTCGCTGATTCCCACACAGAGTTCTTTGATGCCTGTGAGGTTCTCCTCTCTGCCAGCTCTTCTGAGAACGAGGTGAGGGTGTGGGGAAGCTGGTAGTGAGAGAGGAGGGACCCTGGGAATAGAGGGGTGGGGTCCCGGGAGACTGGAATCTGTAGATTCCCAAGTCCTTTCTAACCACCTTGGCCTCTTCTCTGGGAACACGTCCAGATCTGCTGGGTTTGTGTGGCCCTGCTTAGAATTCTCTGCTGGGGACCCTTCTTCCAGTTTGATGTGCTCCATCCCCATGGGTTCTACTGAAACTGCCGTCTCAGCTGCACCCCGTCATCTTTCTGTGACCTCATTTCAGCCTTAGCACTCCCTTGACGCTCACCCTCCTGACCCTGAATCCCAGTAATCCCCAGCTTCCCTTCCCTTAGTGTCCCACCAAGTCCCTGAGCTGTCTCTCTGCTAGTCGTAAGGCCAGGTCCTCTCCCTCCCAAGGTGGCAGGGCACACCATGATGCCAGGCCTCCCAGGGCAGTGTCTTAGGGCTCAGACCCTCCCAAATATATTCTCTTTCCCTTCCCACCAAAGGGCTAGCTGGGCAGATACTTGCCAGGCCCTGGGCACTGTCCAGTTGCCTGGGGGAGGCCTAGTCTGCCCAGCCTGTCATCTGTCCCTGGCCCAGGGCTCAGAGGAGGAGGAGTCGTGCACCAGTGAAGTCACCACCAGCCTGTCTGAGGAGGTGCTCGACCTCAGGGGAGCTGAGCGCTGTCAGAAAGGTGCCAGCCAGACGGGCGGGAGGGAGGGCTGGAGGTGGGCACGGCAACGGGGTTTGTCCAGGCCCAGGCCCCTTGGGAAGTAGTCCCTTGTAGTACTGGTGGGCTAATGGCTTCGGGTGCTGACTCCAGGGGTGACCCTGGGGGTGAGTAAGGCTAAGATGTGGCTGTGCTCCAGGGGCGGCCCTGGGGGTGGGGCAGCCTCAGCCTGGGGCTAGCCTCCACTCTGGGCTTCTGCGAAGGCTTGCATGGGCCTGATAGGCGGAAGGACCTGCTTTTTTTTTTTTTTTTTTTGCGGTACGAGGGCCTCTCACTGCTGTGGCCCCTCCCGTTGCGGAGCACAGGCTCCGGACGCGCAGGCTCAGCGGCAGCCGCTCCGCGGCACGTGGGATCTTCCCTGACCGGGACACGAACCCGTGTCCCCTGCATCGGCAGGCGGACTCTCAACCACTGCGCCACCAGGGAAGCCCAGAAGGGCCCGCTTTTTAGCAGTGTGGCTTTGTACGTGTCATTGTCCTTCTTGGAGCCTGTTTCCTCATCTATAAAATGGGCTGAATAATTTTGACATTGGTTTCTGTGCTTATGAAACGGAGCAGAAGCCAAGAGTGAGACTCAGGAAGGGCTTCTGGGGTGCAGGGTGTCTGTTTCCAACAGTGGGAACTGTCCTCTGGTTCTTAACCCTGTTGATCACCTAAATCCCCAGGAGCTCATCAAGAATTAACCACTCCCCCCCATCACCCGCCCCCCCCAAAAAAGAATTAGCCCCCAGCCGCCTGCCCCATAGTGAGTCGAGCCTGGGGCCTGGGAGCAAGCAGACCTAGGAGCAACTCAGGAGCTCGGGAGGCCATGGGCCTGGATGCGAGGTGCCCAGGGTAGAGTGACAGGCGGGTCGGCCCCGGGATTGTGTTCCAGGAGGAGCCGTGGGACCACCCCGCCGCCGATGCCTACCTGCGGCCAGTGGGCCCGGGGCCGACGTGAGCCTGTGGAACATCCTGCGGAACAACATCGGCAAGGACCTGTCCAAGGTGTCGATGCCCGTGCAGCTCAATGAGCCACTCAGCACCCTGCAGCGGCTCTGCGAGGAGCTGGAGTACAGCAGCCTTCTGGACCAGGCCAGCCATACCACCGACCCCTGCGAGCGCATGGTGGGTCCGCCCCGACCCCGCCCAGGCTGCCGCTGCCTCCCAGGATCCGGTCTACCGGGCCGACCCTAGGCCCCCGTCCTGGCTCATGGTAGGGTGGTGGCGGGGCGGCATCTCCTCTGATCCCCCGGCGCCCCGCCCCCTGCAGGTGTACATTGCAGCCTTCGCAGTGTCAGCCTACTCCTCCACGTACCACCGGGCGGGCTGCAAGCCCTTCAACCCTGTCCTGGGGGAGACCTACGAGTGCGAGCGGCCTGACCGAGGTTTCCGCTTCATCAGTGAGCAGGTGAGGCCCTGGAAGAAGTGGGCTGGTCGGGGCAGCCACGTGGCCAAGGCCGGGAAACACGCGGGCTTCAAGGGGCCAGGGTGTGGGTGAGAACACCCGACAGTCGGGCAGTCAAGGGAGGAGCTCCCCGCTCCTTGGGAAGACGGACTTCAAACAAGGAGTTACTGTACCGTGTTCTAGAGCTGGGATTGTGGAAGCTCATAGGAGGTTATTCAGCTCTATTGGTTGCTTGGTTTTTAAATCCTGAAGGCCACAGGGAGTCATGGGAGAGTTTTAAGCAGTAGAGTGACCTGCTTAGAATTGCACTTTATAGAGAACACTCAGGCAGTGGTGGGCGCCAGGGGATGGGGAGAGGCAAGGAGGGCAGGCTGTGGGATCCCTGAGTTCAAGGTTCCAGATGGGGAGCTGTTCTAATGAGGGTAAGGCCGAGTTTTTCCAAGGGTGTGTTGTGGAGATTGCAGGGTGATGATCAGCTTTGGGGGAGAAGATGATTAGGGAAGAGGGTCCTCATGGGAGGGCTGGCTTTCAGGCAGGGCATGGGTAGAGGCCCCACCTGTCACTGCTAGAGGACTTGGGCAGGGTCTCTGGAGGGCACCTTGCACAGGGTCAGCAAGGAGGGCCCTAGAGGGGAGGGAGGGAGAAGGGAGAACATAGGGGCCTCGTGGGAAAGAAGAGGGTGATGGAATTTGGATGGTGGCCAAGGACACCTAGACAAGAGACCTGGAACTAACTGGTCTTCTGGTTCCCAGGGGAACTGGGGATGGGGGTGAGGGATGTTGGGGGCCTGGGGTCAGGAGAAGACCCCAGGGTCCTCAGGAGCAGCCTCTAGAAAACTTCCTTGCTCATCAAGGTCTCCCACCACCCCCCCATCTCGGCGTGCCATGCGGAGTCTGAGAACTTCATATTCTGGCAAGGTAAAGGATGGGGCTGGGGGTGAAGGGCAGATGGGGGAGGGGCTGGAACACTCTCTGGTCTTATCTCTGCTGTTGCTCTCCTTCCCCCACCCAACTCCAGACATGAAATGGAAGAACAAGTTCTGGGGCAAATCCCTGGAGATTGTGCCTGTGGGGATGGTCAATGTGAGCCTGCCCAGGTGAGTGCAGGCAGCCAGGCCCAGCCTACAGGCCATCGTACCCCGTACCCCGGCTGGGATGGGGAGGTGGGAGGGACAGGAGAGAGAGGCCTGGTCTGAAGCTTCTCAGGGTGGGGCAGTGTCTGTACATTTATACCTGGGTTAACAGCAGTTGTCAATAAAGAAAGGTGAAAAGTCTTAGAGCTAGAAGGGCTCATCAAGGCCATCTGATCAAGTGGCTTTCACACTTTTTGACCATGACTCACAGTAAGGAATGCGTTTGAGACTTCAAGTCAGTGCACAGTAACCCATTTACACACACACACACACACACACACACACACAGAAGCCTAAAGTGATTCTAAAGTGATTTCAGACCTGCTCACAAGCCACATTTGAAGCACCATCATCTAGCCATGTTATAGGTGGGGAACTGCAGCCAGAGGCCAGCGCAGGGGTGGGGAAGACCCTGGACTTCAGGGTCAGAAGTCCTGGGTGGGAGTCTTGGTTCTGCTACTTAATAGTTAGACAAGCGGCAAAAAGACTTGACGCCTCAGAGCCTTGAGTCTGCTCGTCTATAAAATAAGAGTAATAAGTAATATTCGACAGAAGTGGGGAGTAAACAGGCTGATACATGTGACCAGACGTATATCCCAAGGACATGGACCGCGTCTATGTTTTTACTCCTGTGACTCCGGCACTCAGGAGCTTTCTCAACAAATGGAGACGTGTTAGTTGAATACTTTCTGTGAAGGCTGCTTTGCTTTATAAATATGTCGTCCTTCATGGAAGGACCATGAGCTGGAACCAGGACCCCAGGGTTCCTTTCCCAGACCTGCATGACCTGCTCTGATGAGACAGGCATCCCCCAGCTCAGGGTGGCACTTGTTCCTCAGGGCTGGCCAGCTGCCCCCCGCCATGCTCTGTCTCTCTCAGGTTTGGGGACCACTTTGAGTGGAACAAGGTGACGTCCTGCATTCACAACATCCTGAGTGGCCAGCGCTGGATTGAGCACTACGGGGAGGTGCTCATCCGGAACACGCAGGACAGCTCCTGCCACTGCAAGATCACCTTCTGCAAGGTGGGTGGCCTCCCTGCCCCACCTGTCCGTCCCAGCAGCTCGCCCCGGGGAAGGGGAGGGGACGCCTCCCTAAGCCCTCTGTCCCACCCCCACCCCAGGCCAAGTACTGGAGCTCCAACGTCCATGAGGTGCAGGGTGCCGTGTTCAGCCGGAGCGGCCGCGTCCTCCACCGACTCTTCGGGAAGTGGCCCGAGGGGCTGTACCGGGGACCCCCTCCGGGCGGTCAGTGCATCTGGAAACCCAGTAAGCGGGGTGCTTGGGGCGGGCTGGGCAGAGGTGAGGGCAGCT
Organism: Physeter macrocephalus; assembly: GCF_002837175.3. Classification (NCBI taxonomy): domain Eukaryota; kingdom Metazoa; phylum Chordata; class Mammalia; order Artiodactyla; family Physeteridae; genus Physeter; species Physeter macrocephalus. The sequence goes on along the minus strand of NW_021145791.1, from coordinate 5,876 downwards.
GTGCACAGTCCACCTGCCCCAGCCCCCTGCCTTCCCCCTAGACTCAATGCCCCCAAACTATGAGCGAAACTTCGGCTTCACTCAGTTTGCTTTGGAGCTGAATGAGCTGACGGCAGAGCTGAAGCGGTCCCTGCCTTCCACAGACACGCGGCTCCGGCCAGACCAGAGGTCAGTGCCAGGCGGGTGCCGCTCCAGAAGCTCCGGGCTCCTCCCTCCCCACGTGGGTTTCCACACAGACCTGGGACTATGTCCTTCCTTCCTTGAGTTGCCTCAGGGAGATGGGACCTGTTTGGGGGCAGAGCTGGGCAGGCACAGCGGCCTTGGATTTGGGGGCCTCTGAGAGTGGGCAGTTCTGCGGACTGCAGTCTGGATGCTCAGGTACCTGGAGGAGGGGAACATACAGGCCGCCGAGGCCCAGAAGAGAAGGATTGAGCAGCTTCAGCGAGACAGGCGCAAAGTGATGGAGGAGAACAACATTGTCCACCAGGCTCGCTTCTTCAGGTACCTCTGCCCCCCTCTCCAGGTCTCTCTGCAACCCAGGCCCCCCTCCTCCTCCCCACCAGCCCCTTCCTGCTTTGAGTGGGGCCGGCAGTGTAAGGCAGCATCTCGGGACCCCGGCCTCAGTGCTGGATGTTTACCCCTCTTCTTCCATGGCCCCCTTCCCCCAGGCGGCAGACAGACAGCAGCGGGAAGGAGTGGTGGGTGACTAACAACACATACTGGCGGCTGCGGGCCGAGCCGGGCTACGGGAACCTGGACGGGGCCGTGCTCTGGTAGCCCAGGCCCCAGGGGCAGGAGGCCCCGGTGCCCCCCTCCTGCCCTCCCCCCGACGGACACATGGGCGAGGCCAGGCTCTCCCACTCACTGCCCGGGAGACCAAAGGGGAAGCCCTGGCTCTGGCCCTCTCCCCTCTGCCGGCCAGAGGGGCTGCATCTCAGCCCATCACCCACCCCTTGTTTGGGGTGGGAAGCAGGATTCGTGTTTCCCCAGTCTTGTTGCCCCAGACGACCAGCATGTAAGACCCTCCTTGCTCTGTCACCCCCCTTCCTTACCCCGTGGGGTACTTGGGGGAGACTCCAGGCCCTCCAGGAGCTGTTCCCCATTTCAGTGCCTTCCTAGGACACAGGGGACCCCTCAACGTTCCCCAGGATTCCTATGCCCAGGACTCTGGCCCCAGCTGTGAGGCTGGGGTGAGTGAAGGAGAGGGGATGGCCTTTTCTCCCCCCCCCGCCCCTCCCATGCCCCGTCTCCAGCATCTTCTCCCCATCCCCTGGCCCAGAGGGGCTCCCTTTGCTTGGCCCTGGCAATTTCTCCTATCCTCCTGGATCCCCTTCTCCCAAACTGCAAAACGCCTGCAGCTGCCAGCTCCTTCGTCCCTGGTCCTCAAGTGGTTTCCTTCAGTCTCAGCTCAGTGGATGCCCCGGAGCAGACAGGGCAGGAAGGGCGCCTGGCCTCTGACCCACCCGGAGTGAGCGAGCACTCGTGAGAGTGTTGGTTTGTGTAGAAGAGTGTGTGCGCGTGCCTGTGTACTGCTTGCGGGCGAGCAGGATTACTCATGCAGGCTGGATGTCCCCTGCCGGGGGTCCGCCACCATTGCTGCTCATTTTACCAGTCTGCCTCTGATTAAGGTGAATTGCTATGACATTCCAAACTCCAGTAAAGACTGTCCCAAGCTTTGGCCTGTGACCATTCATTGAAAAGCACATGCGCTCAAGCCCGGTGAAGGCCCATAGCTCCCCACTCACCTGGGCTAAAGACCCAATGTCGTCTCTGTCCCTTAATCCTCACCTCCTGTCAGTTCTGCCTCAGTGTCTCTCTGGCCCCTTCTCGTGTATTGCACCTAGCTTAGGCTGGGCCCTTATCAACTTTCGCGTGGACTATTGCCGTATCCTTGGAGCCTCCAGTCACTTCCATTCTAATGCTGGCTTTCAGGGCGATATTTTAAAAGAGAAATATGGCACCTCGTACGTGCTTCAAATACATCCATTGCTTCTGAGCGCCTCAGGGGAAAACCCAGACTCCTTAACCGGGCAGAAAACTGTGTGGTCCCTGTCCCCCTCTGGCACAGAAGCTGCCCCGACCCCCAGCATCCTCGGTCAGCTCTGTGTTCACCCTCTCACCCCCTCAGTGACTTTTCAAGGGAAGGAGGGAGCAGGGAGGGACTAGAAGGGATGGCAGGACAGGGTGAGCTGCATTGTCCCCCCTCCCGCACTGCCTCAACTGGGTTCACGTCCCAGCTCTGTCATTCCAAAGCTGTTCTGATCTTGGTCAAGTACCTTGCCTTTCTGTTCAGGGACTCCGTGGTCCTTCATTGGGCTTCTTTTGTGTCTTAGAGGAGAATGTATGTCCAGGCTCCTGATTTCATTAGTTGTCTCCTAGCCCCTCAGCCCACCGCACTGCACACACAGGCCCTGCTCTGGTTTGAGGGATGTCCCAAGAGCTGGTCATGCTTTCTCAGGGGGCGGCAAGAACAGAGGGGACCCCTGAGCAACAGCAGCCCTTCCAATCCTAGTCCATTTCTTCTTCCCTCTCCTTCAGCCCACCCCCAGCCCTGCCCCTGGGGTTGTGGGGGGGGGTCCACATTTCTATAGTTTATTTACAGAAGGTGCTAAAAGGAACACACTTGTCCTGACACCATGCACCAGAAATAACCTCAACCCATTCCAGAAAAAAGCCAAAGCCTGCACACATTCAGGGTCTTTTTTTTTTTTTTTTTTTTTTTTCCCGGCACGCGGGCCTCTCACTCACTGTTGCGGCCTCTCCCGTTGCGGAGCGCAGGCTCCGGATGCGCAGGCTCAGCGGCCACGGCTCACGGGCTTAGCCGCTCCGCGGCATGTGGGATCTTCCCGGACCGGGGCGCGAACCCGTGTCCCCTGCATCGGCAGGCGGACTCTCAACCACTGCACCACCAGGGAAGCCCCAGGGTCTTTTTTAAAACAAGGTACACTGTCTTCCTCCCCCACCCTTTCTACCCAGAGCCACACACAGCCTGACTGACCAGCCTGTGTTCAACTTCCACATATTTTAAAAACTAGAGTTTCAAATAGACCAAATTCCAAACTTATTTTTATAGTGGAGACAGGAGACTAGCAACTCCTCTGCCCACAGGAGCCAAGCCGTCTGTGGCTATCGCCGTCGAGACCAGTATCCTCTCCCCTCACCAGCGAAGGTGGTCAGGTTGGTTTTGCGCTTGCTGGGGCATTCCCTGCTGGAGGAATGTTGTCTCTCAGAAGCCCTCCCCATCCAGCCAGGGTTTGGTGGATCGTTGCTGACAGGGCGCTAAGGCCAGGCTGAGGGGAGCCTGGATTTCTGACTGCAGGCTGTGTTCTGTGGACAGAGTGTGAAGGGGCAAAAGCATCTGTGGGTACAGAGGGTGGTGGCCACCTCCTGGGCACCAGGAAGACAGTTGGGGGTGTAGCTCAAGTCTGGTCTGAGAAAGAAATGCTGGGCCTCCTTCGCAAGCCCCTCTCAGTCTAGTCTGAGGGCTCACAGCAGGACTGCTCACCGTGGGGCCTCGGGGCAGCCCAGCCCAGGCACAGACCCCTGGCTTTGTTGGGAGGATATGGCGGGCCTGGGCCGAGGGGAGGATATGGGTTCAACGGCCCACATCTTGGCTCGGTTTGGGAAAGAGGCAAGGTGGGACACACCAGTTTGTAAAGCCAGGCACCTGCTTTCCCAGATGAGCAAAGGTCAGAGCTTGAACAGCAGGGGAAAACCTGGGCCCGAGGATGGTTGCAGAGGGTGAGGGGGGCAGGCGAGAGCTGACAGTCCTGACCTCACCTGCCGTTGACCCTCCAACCCCAAATCGCTCCACCTAGAGACAGATTAAAATCGTCTTTTAAAACTTAGTTACTCTCAGCCATAAAAAGGAATGAAATTGGATCATTTGTAGAGACGTGGATGGATCTAGAGACTGTCAAACAGAGTGAAGTAAGTCAGAAAGAGAAAAACAAATATCGTATATTAACGCATAAATGTGGAACCTAGAAAAATGGTACAGGTGAACCGGTTTGCAGGGCAGAAATATAGACACAGATGTAGAGAACAAACATATGGACACCAAGGGGGGAAAGCGGCAGGGGGCGGGGTGATGAATTGGGAGATTGGGATTGACATATATACACTAACATGTATAAAATGGATAACTAATAAGAACCTGCTGTAAAAAAAATAAAATTCAAAAAGAAAAAACAAAAAAACCCCAAAACTTAGTTACTGAGGGAATTCCCTGGCGGTCCAGTGTTTAGGACTTGGTGCTTTCACTGATGGGGCCCAGGTTTGATCCCTGGTGGGGTAAATAAGATCCTGCAAGCCACGTGGCATGGCCAAAAAAAAAAAAAAAATTAGCTACTGAATTGCTGATGGGGATGCCTGGGTAGCAAGGGGCAAAAAAGTCCAGAAAAAAAGACCAGAACACTTATAACCTGCACCCTCCCAAATTCCCTGGATCTTCTGAATAAAGGGTGGTTTGGAGTGCATGCATGTGTGTTTGTAGTGAATCGCAGAGAGGAGGGAGTGCTGAACCAGGCCAGGAGCCAGTGTCCAAGGTAAACCTAGTCGGACATTAGCTGAAGTGGTGAAAACAGATTTTATTCAGTGAGTACTGACAGGAGGGGAAAGAGCTGAGCTCCGTTCTGATCTGTGCAGAGGAGACTGGGCGGTTAAGGGGAGAATGACAGAGTGGGGAAGGGCAGCAGGGCCTCAAGCAGCTCAGAGAAGAGAAAATTACAAAGGGTCGGCAGTGTAAGTGCGATGAGGCCAGGGTGCCCGCGAGCAGCAGTCATCCTAGGATTCTGTCCTCTGAGAGAGACTGGGAGACAGGACCTCTGCCCTTCCTGATGACTGCATTTCAAGTAGTGGTTTTCAGGTCCTTGAGAAAAACAAGGACCTGTTGTAGAAGGAGGAGGGAGAGAGGAAGGAGTCACAATTACAAGCCCTTTTTAGTAAATGCTTTAAGAAAAGGAAGTCAGGGCCCTGTGTCAGGTGTTGGCTAGAACAAGCAATGAATTCTGCTGGCAGTGTTGAGCTTTCTCAGGCAGGCATCTGAGGGGACTGGGGTCATCCTAGGGACACAGGCTGCTCTGGGCTAGCTAAGTCTTGCTCACCTATTCCTGGTACAGACTCTTTTTTTTTTTTTTTTTTTTTTTAGAATTTTCCCGAATATGGACTCAGAATAGATTGCAGGCAGGATCAGATTATATTTTCATTTATTTATTTATTTTTGGCTGTGTTGGGTCTTTGTTGCTGTGCGCGGGCTTTCTCTAGTTGCGGCGAGTGGGGGCTACTCTTCGTTGCGGGGCGCGGGCTTCTCACTGCGGTGGCTTCTCTTGTTGCGGAGCATGGGCTCTAGGCATGCGGGCTTCAGTAGTTGCGGCACGTGGGCTCAGTAGTTGTGGCTCGTGGGCTCTAGAGTGCAGGCTCAGTAGTTGTGGCTCACGGGCTTAGTTGCTCCGCAGCAATCTTCCCGGGCCAAGGCTTGAACTCGTGTCCCTTGCATTGACAGGCGGATTCTTAACCACTGTGCCACCAGGGAAGGCCCTGGTACAGGCTCTTAACCCGGCCACCTGGCCTGAAGAGTTCAGGGACTGATCCACCCTGATTCTTGCCTCATCCTCTCCTCACCTGCCCGCATGCGGAGAGGGGTCACTGAGAGCTCTTGAGATCCCCAACACACCAGAGTCAGCTCAGCATGGGGCTCTGGGGCAGGGTGAGCTTGGCCCTAGGAGTTGGGGTTAATGAGACTACCCATGTCTCATTAACATATGTCATCACACGGTACAAAATCCTCAGGTTGCTGGAAGATGCTTCCAGGCCCTAAAGTATTTGGAGGGGTGCTTTCCTATGGGTAAGTCCAAAGTGTCGGCACCATGCCCCAT
>NW_021145790.1:8364-51851 GCF_002837175.3 Physeter macrocephalus | reverse complement strand
TATCTATTTTATATATGGTAGTGTGTATATGTAACTGAAGTTTCTTAAGCTACGATAGCCTGAAAACAAAAATAGGGTCCAACTAGTAACCAACATTGACCTACCTAAATATGTAAAGCAGATACTATCAGAAATAAAAGGAGAAATAAACAGTCAAAGGTCAGTCAAAGGGTCCAAACTTTGAGTTATTAGACAAATAGTTTCTGAGCATGTACCATACAGCATGGTGACTATAGTTAATGATACTGAACTGTGTATCTGAAAATTACAGAAAGAGTAGATCTTAAAAATTCTCATCACAGGGACAAAAAATTGTAACACTATGAGGTAATGTTAACTAACCTCACTGTGGTAATTATTTTGCAACATATACATACATCACATCATTGCATCGTACACCTTAAACAACTCGGGTATCAATTATACCTCAATGAAGCTGGAAAGAAACAAGGCCCAAGTATAGTAGCAAGTGAAAATGTTCCCGCCTGTATCCCATTACCCCTATTCCCGCCTGTATCCCATTACCCCTAAAAAACTCCAAGCCATCTATAGCTCTGGAGCTCACCTAAGAGTGCTCTTGAACGGTACAGATCGGTACCTCTGCACATGTGGTGCCCCCGCCCTGGTCCCTCTCCTGCAGCTCTGTCCCACCTCAGTGCTGCTGCGACAGTCACCCTGATGCTGGGCCTTCCTTGACTGTGTACCCTAAAGCGCTATGGCTTGGACACTGCTGCCTCTTAGACCTGCTAGAGTCACAGGCGACCCGAGGTCTGGACCCAGTCACAGTCTGGATCCTGACACTGCGTGAGGCTCAGAGCCCCTCACCCCGACGATGACAGAGCTGCCCCTCCTGGTTACTCCTGTGCTTCCTGCTCTCCACCCTCAGGATGAGCCCCTGCTAGGAGGCCCCTCAGCTCCTCATCAGCTGTGATCCCCAGTGGCTACCCCCGTCCACCCTCGTATGCAGACTGGCCCGGTGCTGGAGGTAAACACAGCGCAGGTGCTGGTGTGGAGCCGTCCTACGTAGTAAATGTTTGGGAATACAAGAATACAGAATGCATGCCGTTCTTTTTCTTCTCCTTGGTAAATGTAGCCCATAGACACACGAAAAAGATGAAGCTATCCCTTTGGGAAGGAGGCTATGGGTTGGCCCAACAAACTGCTAATATTCGAAACCAAAAATCAGAAATTTAGAAATGTCATTATATTTCTTTGGCTGGATCCCTCCACTCTCGAACTATGTTAGATAACAGAGTTTTTAACACACAGAAAAGTATGAAAGAATATGGACTGCTGTTCCTCCCAGCTTTGGTTTTTGGAATGACATCAGAATGAATGATACTGAACAAATGTGAAGGATATAGTCTTACTTGTAAGCTAGTATGTTCTGAACCTTCAGCTGAGTTAAAACCTGGCAAGGTCTTGAAGGCAAAATCATGTATAATGACAGAACAGACATCGACCGAGGTCAGAAAATCCTCTTTAGTCGAAACTCCAAAGATGTGTGTCCTGAAAAGGCTCATATTTCTAGAAAACACTGCAAGGAATCCTAAACCCAATTGCATAATCCTTGTGTGGGTTGCGGATGTAGGTGTCATGTTACATAAATTCAGGGGCTGAATATCTCATCCAAGAGACTCAGAGACGCTTCCTCTTGACAAGGCACGAGGGGAAAGCACAGCTCTTAGTATGATCTCACCAGGAGAAAAATTACGACAGCTGGCAGCTAAAATAAAAGCTTCGTGACAAAGTGGCAGGAGAGCCAGACCTACACATTCTCTCCATTTGCTGCTTGGCAGTGAGTTCTGAACACATTTGCTGACAAATATGAAGGGCGGTGACTGCTTCTGTGTTGAATGGGTCGCAGGGCAATTGGGTGTTGGGCATAGATTAGAAGAACTGTCTTCGCATAACAGCAGAGGACACAGGGTCTTTGGTGAAGCTTCCTGGGCTTGAATCCTTGCTCTGTGCGACCTTCAGCAACTTAGTTAACGCCCCCAATTCTTAGTTTTCTCATCCTTAAAATGGGGACAACAATAGTACCTATCTTTCGGGTCACTTTAAACATTATATAGTTAGTGTCGTTAATGAATTGAACACAGTGCTTTGCCCCTAGTAGCTGTCCTTAAACCTTAACTATGAATACGGTTAATAATTCAGTCAATACGTACTCGTTGTCTAATTATTATTAGAAGAGAGAGAAGACAGAAAGATGTGTGTCTTCTGGTAGGTGCTGGAGGCTGGTCCAAGAGAAACAAACCAGGGATAAGGACAGGGCTGAGTCAGCTCCCAGACTTGTGATTTTGAGGCTCCGTGTATATGAACCTCCCCAGAGACCTCAACCAAGAACAGCCCAGAACCAACCACCTCATGCCTAATCCAACTGTGGTCCCATCCCATCTCTCTCGGTTCCTATTCTGGCTCCTATTCCACCAAGGGACTCTCGGTTCAGAGGCAGTATGACCCCCAAATCCCTTCCACCCCTTGAGGCTGGTTTCAGGATTCCTGGGAATCAGAGCCCTGCCCTGCATGAATTCCTTAGTTGCTAATACCTGACAGCACTTTGCGGATTCCATGCCTTGGATGAATGTCTCGAAGCTATTCAGACGGAATTAGCCCGGACAAGGAAACTGAACAGCCTAGCCTCCAAAGAGCTATTTTCAAGAGCTCCTAATTAAAGAACAGGCTGCAGAAGGAGAGGACCCAAGTCTCTGAAGACACACTAGAGCTACTTCCCAATCTCTCCTGTGCTTGGCCTTACCCATAAACTACTACTTTGGAAAGAATATACTGCCATTGTTTTAAAGGAGGATTAATACTCTGCAAACAGACCTTAGGTTAGGCAGTGATTTCTTAGATACGGCACAAGCAACAAGAGAAGAAAATAAATTAATTGAACTTCATCAAAAATAAAATATGCTGTGCCTCAAAAAATACCATCAAGTGTGTGAAAGAACAGACATAGAAAACAAACTTACAGTTACCAAAGGGGAAAGAGGGTGGAGGAGAGATAAGTTAGGAGTTTGAGATTAGCAGATACAAACTACTAGATATAAAATAAATAACAAGGTCCTACGATATAGCACAGGGAACTCTATTCAATATCCTGTGATAAATCATAATGGAAAAGAATATGAAAAAATGTATGTATATGTATAACTGAATCACTTTGCTGTGCAGCAGAAATTAACACAACATTGTAAATCAACTATACTTCAATTTAAAAAGAAAAGAGTGTGAAAGAATAACCCACAAAAGGATAAAATATTTGCAAATCATATATGATAGGGATTTGTATGTAGAATATAAAAAGAACTCTCACAACTTGAAAATATAAACAATCTAATTTTCAAAATGCACAAAGAACTTGAATCACATTTCTCCAAAGGAGACACACAAATAGCCAAAAAGCACATGAAAAGTTGCTCAACATCATGTCATTAGGGAAACATAAATCAAAACCACAAAGAGAGGGGCTTCCCTGGTGGCCCTGGTGGCGCAGTGGTTGAGAATCCGCCTGCCAATGCAGGGGAAACAGGTTCAAGCCCTGGTCTGGGAAAATCCCACGTGCCGTGGAGCAACTAAGCCCGTGCGCCACAACTACTGAGCCTGCACTGTAGAGCCCATGGGCCACAACTACTGAGCCCATGTGCCACAACTACTGAAGCCCGTGTGCCTAGAGCCCGTGCTCCGCAACAAGAGAAGCCTCTGCTCGCCACAACTAGAGAAAGCCCATGCGCAGCAATGAAGACCCAACACAGCCAAAAATAAATAAATAAATTTATTTAAAAAACCCAAACACAGTGAGATACCACTCCATACCCACTAGGATGGCTATGATCAAACACAGACGTTAACAAGTGTTTCCGAGGGTGTGGAGAAACTGGAACCCTCATTCATTGCTGGCGGGGCTGGAAAACGGTGCAGCCACTTTGTAAAAACAGTTTGGCAGTTTCTCATAGGGTTAAACACGGAGTTACCATATGACCCAGCAATTCTACTCTTAGGAATATACAAAAGAGGAATGAAAACATGTTCACACAGCAACTTGTACAGCTGACCTTTGAACAACACGAATTTGAACTCTTTGGGATTTTTTTCAATAGTAAGTGCTACAGTACTACATGATCCACAGTTGGTTGCATCCACATATGAGCAACCTCGTGGAGGGTCAACTATAAATTTTACTCAGACTTTCCACCGTAGGAAGGGTTGGTGCCCCTAAGCCCCGCATCATGTGTTGTTCAAGGGTCAACTCTCTGTGAATGTTCATAGCAGTATTATTCGTAATAGGCAAAGATTGAAAACCACTTAACATGTTCGTCAGCTGATGAATCTATAAACAAAATGTGGTCTATCCATGCAAGGGAATGTTATTTGGCCATAAAAAGGAATTAAGTCCTGTCATACGCTACAGCATGGGTGAACCTTGAAAACACTGTCAGTCAAAGAAGCCAGACACAAGAAGCCACATGATGTGCACATGAGTGCATTTCTATGAAATGTCCTGAACAGGTGGCTCCATGGAGACCTAAAGGTGAGTGATCCTGAGGGGGTGGGGAGATGGAGGAAGAGGGAGAAAATGCTTACAGACATAAGGTTTATTTTGGAGGTGATAACCACGCTCTGAATTTAGATCGTGGTGATGGCTGGGCACCTCTATGTATAATCAGACAACTGGATGGCCACTGGAGTGTACACTTGGAAGAGGGGACTCTTATGGCATGTGAATATCCCAATAAAAATCAAGGACTCTACATTAATGGTTTTTTGAGTTACTATTGTCAATTAATAGTCTCACATGAAATGCAGTCTGGTTTTAGTAACATACCAACCTAAAAAAAGTTATTAAATCCTAGCCTAAAGCAAACTTGAAAACCTATGGGGAGAGAGTGAGCCCTGGTGCCTTGTCTTCTTATAAGGACTCTAGTCCTGTAGAGCTGGGACCCCACCCTTATGACCTCATGGAACCTAAATTACCCTCTGAAAGGCTCTCTTTCCAAATACAGCCCCACTGGGGGTTAAGGCTTCAACTTAGGAATTTGGTGTGTGTGTTGGGGACACACACACACACACACACACACAATTCAGTCCATAGTACATTCAAAATAAATATCCATATTGGTATTGATCATATGGTATGCTTTTTATTTTTTTTAGTATTTATTACCCTAATTTTTAATGTCATTTACCTAATTGTAAGTTTATATAATTTAATTTTATATTGAAGTTTAGTTGATTTACAGTGTTTCAGGTGTACAGCAAAGTGATTCAGTTATACATATGTTTTATATATACATATATATATATTTTTTTGGCCACGCTGCACGGCTTGTGGGATCTTAGTTCCCTTGACCAGGGATTGAACCCGCGCCCTCAGCAGTGAAAGCGCAGAGTCCTAACCACTGGACCGCCAGGGAATTCCCTATATATATATTCTTTATCAGATTCATTATAGGTTATTACAAGATATTGAATATAGTTCCCTGTGATGGTATTCTTTTTTTTTTTTTTTTTAGGTAATTAAAATTGCATAATCAGGCCCCGGAAAAACCTGGATTTGCCTCTGAAGATTCTTATATTTCAGAGGAGGAAACTAAATCTTAGAAAGGAGAAGAACTCACTCTTAGTAATTGTTAGCGAGTGGAGAATCAGGCCTGAGGCTAGTGTGTTTGAGCCTAAACCCTAGCCTCCCTGCCTCACTGGCAGCTTGTTAGAAATGCAGACTCTCAGGTCCCACAGCCCTGGAGCCACTGGACCGAGAGCTGCATTTTAACAAGATCCCCAGAGTGTCTTGTGTGTATTCAAGTTTGGGAAGCCCCGCTCTAAGCTGATCTGCCTGGGGGTTGGGTGTGTGTCATGTACATTCCTCCCCTCCTTTTCCTCCGATGCATGCTGGGTAGCTGGAGGGACTCCGGGCATTGCAGGGACCCCACCTGGAGGCGGGGGGCTGAGTGCACAGGCTGAGTGGGGTGCTGAGGGCCTTTGCTGCCCAGCAGAAAGGGGGGAGATCTGGGCGGAGAGGCAGCAGCAAAGCGGGGCGTTGGGGTCGGGGCAAGGAAAGGGAGCCCCTGAGGTGGCCTCACACTCTGATTCTCTGCGCAGTGACAGCCCCCACTCCTTCAGTCAAGAGCTGCATCACGGCCGTCCAGAGCCGTAGCCAGGACGGGCCAGTGACAGTGGGCACAGGGACACCAAGCATGGTGCCCAGGCCTCAGAGCGGGTGCTGAAAAGGGGCAAAGCTTCAGCTTTCCTGCGACACTTAGGAAGGTGAGACAGGCAGATGCCAGTGTGTGTGGGAGCCTGGCCCCCACCCTGCCTTCAGTGACCTCGTGATGGGTGATGGTAGCTTGAGACAGGCCAGGGTGGGAGCATTCACACAATAAAAGTTGACAAAGTCTGCAAACTGGGGCTCTTTTTTTTTTTTGAGCCATTTTAAAAGATGGATCTGCACGTCCCTGGGTATTTACAACACCCAAAATAGAACATTCAATGATAGTTAATATCTGCAAAGGTGCTAGTTTAGTCAGGGAAACTTAAAAGAGTGTGTCGGTAAGGAACAGCTGGGAACCCCTGTCCCCCAGAATTCAGGCCCCTGCGTGCAGATGTGCATTTGCTCTAGAAGGTCGGTAAGCAAACCCAGGAGAGCGTCCTGCTCAGGACTCCACAAAGGGCAGAGCCCCCGCCCTCAGGCTCTCAGCTATCTATTGCTGGTACCCTGTGGCTGGAAACGCTAACCCCCTGCCTGGAACTTGTTTCCCTGGGGTGGCTCCATCTGGGAGGTGGTCAGCTGTTTCCAGCCTGCACACAATGGCTGGCACATAGCAGATACTGGAAAGTATCCATCTAACTGCACAATTTTGGACCACACCTCTACACGGGTGGGTCTGCGGGGATCCTCACGGTAAGGGAAGTTTGGGTTGCAAGCAGAGAAACTGGTTTCCTGCCTCCCAGGCTCTGTGCCTCTCCTTCACCGCTGACCCAGGAGACTGCCAGGCCTGCCACTGGAACTCTCCCCTGAGGGCCTTGGGAGCTCAGCCCACCATTCCGCTGGCAGCTCTGATCGTGCCCCCGGCCTCCTTGTGGCATTTCTTCCCAGTCCTTTCCCTCCACCCCACTCCTGGACAGAGGTGCCTGTTGGGTTTCGGGGTCTGAGATGCCTGGTGGCCCTCCTGGAATCAGAGGTGTCCAGGCCTCTGGGTCCTTCCAGGCCTCTATCCCATGAGAGCAACTTGAACCTCAGCCTGGAGGTGGAAGACTGCCTCCACCTATTAATTTTTCTAGGACATTGACTGTCTGGCTGAGAAACAGCTACCTGCTCTGACCCCCTTCTCCACTGGGACACTGGGCTATTCCTCACCCCCACTGCTTCTGTCACAGTCCCAGGCCCTCCAGTCACCTGTAAGCCATGAGTGGCACTTCCTCCTGTATCCTCAGCAGGCTCCAGGCCACAATCCTTGGTCCACTTCCCGGCTCTGGCCCCTCCCAGGCTGCCCTTTCCCATGTGGTGTCCAGAGCAAGGAGGGACTCCTGAGATCCTGGGGAGGAGCCCCTGACCCCCAAACCTAGAGGGGGAAGGAGTCGTGGAGACTCATTCATTCAGTGCACTGGTTACTTTATGGAGCACCCCCTCCACCTGCCAGGCACTGTCCTAGATGCTGGGGGTCCAGTGATGCATGAAACAGACAAAGGCCCAACACTCACTGAGATCAAATTCTAGGGGAGGAGACAGATGGCCAGACACATGCTGAATATGAGATGTACTTATATATTTATATTGCATTGATTTATAATGTATGAACCCACAATGGTTTATATACTTATATAAATATAAACAAAATTTATATATACATTCATATGTAAGCAACATTTTGTTTATAATGCAAGCATAAACAGTTCTTCATAAATGTAAACATTTAAATACATGCAAACAACAAATATATATTAAAAAATATATATATTATTGATATATATACAAACAGAATGATAAATGCTTGGAAGAAAAATAACTCAGGACAAGCAGAGCAATACTAAGTCTGTGCTTTCACACAGAGGGCTCCGGGAGGGCTTCCCTGGGGAGGTGGTATGGTATCTGAGCAGGCACCGCAGGGTGGGACGGTGCAGGCGAGCAATCCCGTGGCAGAGCATCCCAGGCGGAGACCTGAGGTGGGCAGAGCCGGGGGTGCTGAGCCGCAGGGCGCTGGGCTCCGAGGCCGAGCGCAGAGGTAGGAACAGGCTTGTGGGTGGGCGCCCCGGCCTCAGCACTTGAGGCCTTTCAGGTCGGGGAAAGGACTTCGCATTCTGTGTCTAGACCGGCCCCACGCCCCACCCCCCGCCCCGCTTTGTTAATGGAAAAGCTGGAGGGTAGCGGGAGGACGGCTCAGGCTGGCCTCGGGATTCCTCATCCAAGTTTAAGATCCGAAGCAGCACCTCCTCCGACACCGATCCCTGCAGGCTCACTTACTCGCCTTTTAGTCTAGTCGTTGGAACCACAGCAAAGAGTCATTTCTTTTAGTCACACTTTCGCACTAGCCCAGATCCCTTTGGTGGCTTTGGGGTGGGTTAGGAGGCGTGTGGGGTGAAGCTCGCCAGATCGGGGGCCTCTGGCTGGCCTGCTCTCGGCCCCCCGCGGGCTACCTCTGCTGGCATTTCTGCCCGCGGCCAGCGCTCGGACCCGCTGCGGGGCAGCGCGACCGCGGCGCCTCGAGAACTAGGCAAAGTCGAGCGCGCCTCCACCCGAGCTCCGGGAGCACCTCCGGGCCGGCTCCAGCGCCCGCGGCTTCCGGCTCCGGACGCCGGGGCGGGGCCCGAATCTGCATTTCTAGCCGGCTCCCAGATGCTGCAGGTCAGGCACCCACTTTGAGACCCACCGCCCCAGAGGTCGCTTGCCCGGATGGGGGTTCTGCTGGGTTCCAGGGCAGCGAGCCTGGCACCGCTCACTCACTCCTCGATCGCCAACCTCAGTCCTCCCGCCGGTCCGCCCACCTCGCCCTCGCCGGGCCCCGCCGCTGCCAGGTGCTTGCCCCTCCGCAGCTCCTCCCCGCCGCGGCGCGGCGCGCTCCCGGGGCCCGGAGGCCCGGGGGAAGCGCGCCGCGGGCCGGGTCCGCCGCTCGGCAGGCGCGCGGCGGCGGCGGGGGCGGCGCTCCCGGGGGCGCGGCGCACCTTACTCCCGGCGCCCCCGCCCCGCGCCGGCCCCTCCCCGCGCGGCCCGCGCTCCCGCCCGCGCGGGTCGGTTCCAGCCCCTTCCGTCGTCCCCGGCCGCTGTTCTCCGCCGGCCCGCGAGGGAGGACGATGGGTCAGCGCGGAAAAAGTGAATGAGGGCGGCGGCGGCGTCTGCGAGCGCCTGACTCGCGGGGCCCGAGCGCCGCCCGCGCCCCCGGCCCGCCGGCTCCATGGACGCGCCGCGCGCCTCGGCGGCCAAGCCCCCGACCGGGTAAGCGGCTCCGGGCTCCGCTCGGCTCGGACGCCCGCGCCCGCACGGCGCGCACTCGGGACGGGGGCGCCCCCTCCGGCCCGCGGGCCCGCGCCCCGCGAGGGAAGGGGGTTGTGTACTTTGTGCTCCCGGGTCGTTGCCCGGGTAACAGTGTCAGGCCGAGGCCCGGGCGCTTTTCGCGTGGGTGCTTTTGTGGGCGCGCTCCCTTTGGGGGGGTCCCCGCGGGCAGAGCCCCACCGAGCCCCGAGCCTTCCTCTGCCACCCGCGAGGGCTCCCCGGGGTGGGGGGGTGGGTGGGAAGGTGGTGGAGACTCGGCCCCGGCCCTCAGCCCTGTCGCTGACTTGCCCGGTTCCCGCCCGCGTTCCAGTCTGGTCACCCCGCACCCGGCACGGCACCCCGCCCCACGGTCCGCTCTACCTTCCCCCCAAAGGGAAGGGGAACAGGTTCCGGGCCCCCGGAGGCGCCTGGGTGCCGCGGTCTCGGGAGGGCTGTGTAGAGGGCGCTGTCCTGGAGGTTCTCCTGACCGCTGCTCCCCCGCCCCGGCTGGCTTTTCGGGGCTCCCCTGCACAGGGCACAGGCGGGGCGGACCGGGCCCGCGTCAGGGACCCCAGCATCGGATTATAGTGGGGGCTCCCATCCCGGCTGGCGTGGTCGTGCCCCTGCCCAAACCTTCGCGGGGTCTGTTTTCCATCCCACACCTCGCGTGTGTGCACTGCATGTCACGTTCACATTTTACTTGCAGAAAGAGTGACTTCCCTAATACAAGAAAAACAAGCCTGCTCTTTAACCGGATCCTGAGGCGGAATTTGAACCTTGCAAGACCCCACGGGGCCTGGCGGCCGCTGCGCTGCGACGTTGCGCGCTCTGCTTGCGGCTGCCTTGCGCCTCCGCGGGGCGCACCCAGGACCTGCGAACTGTCTTACGGGCCTGGAGCAAATGTGTGATGAGTCCTGCAAATGGAATGAGTGCCTGGGGTGGGCCCTGCACCTGCTTACCGAAGGGGCCCACGTTCCCTTCTAGCAACTGGTGTCCAGCGAGGCAGCTTTGGGCACAACTAATCTCATTTCTTTGCAGTGTATCCCACTGACTCATCCTGCCCGCGTGTGCCCGGAGGCCGCGGTTCTGCCCAAGTGCGCGAAAGGTTTTCAAAAACTGGCTTTTTGTTTTAACTCTCCCTTTAATGCCAGGAAAAAGTGAGCCAGGTTAACAAATCAAATAATCCTGAGGCTGAGGAATGTTAAAAAGAACTTTTTTTTTTTGTTGCAGGGCGCTTAGTGGTTATGTAATTACGTTTGAATAAACAAATCTCCCGCAAAGAAAATACACGTGGGAAGTCCTTTTTCATGGCAGTGGTCATTGCAAAATGACTTAGAGAAATGTGAAACAGAATTGCCTCTAAATCTGCCGTCTTCGGAGCTTATTTAATGAGCCTGTTTAAGGAGACGGAATCGTTTTTTGGCAAAACTACCTTAGAGATATATTTGAAGGAGAGAACATTTAAGAGGCCAGCGAAACGGTATCCAAAAACTATCTGTGAGATCCTTTAAAAGGAATCTGATTGTAGAAGTGAGACGGGGAGCCCTAAGAATTGGGCCCTCTTTCCAGGCTGGTGCTGTGTAAGCAAGAGGGCAGTCACCCTGGATCTGGTTCACAGTGCTTTGCAGAGCTCTGGTTGGCCTTCATGTCCAAGTCCCCCAGGGAGACTAAGGACTTTTGCTGTGGATATGGTAACAAAACTGAGATTGTTATTATCGATGCATTTGGTTCTGTCCCCACACTCACGTCCAGAACCTCCGATCTGCTTGTTTGAACATCTTTGTCCAAGAAATTTAGGCATAGTGCTTTTAAGTCTATTATTCCCAATTATTGTATCATTTGTTTTCGTACATTTTGGTGAAGTCAAGCAAATATCAACGTGCTTAAAATCAGAGGAAAGACATGGTCTTGGGTTTTTTTTGAATGTTTTATATGATTTAGGTGTATCGGTTGCCTACCAGAAAGGAAAGATACAGATGTGAAAATTTTGGCCTTGGTACATTATTGGTGGTAGTCAGCTTCTGTTGGTTCTTCACCGAAATGACAGTCTCGTCTCTCTGACTGGTTCCTATGTTGCTCTGTTCCTCTGAATAAGGCAGTGCTTGCCGTGTACTCCGGGGAATTTGTTTTTTCCCTGATACTGCCATCATTGGTTATCCAATCCCACTTTCGGTAAGTTATCACTTCTCTGCACGATAGCAGATAACTGATGTAACGCATTTGTTGTCTTTCACTGAAACTGGCACTTTTCCTTGTAATGGGCTGGATGGGGGACAATGAATTAAGGAGATTTCACATTATAAAATACGGTGTATGGGGCTTCCCTGGTGGCGCAGTGGTTGAGAGCCCGCCTGCCGATGCGGGGGACGCGGGTTCGCGCCCCGGTCCGGGAGGATCCCACGTGCCGCGGAGCGGCTGGGCCCGTGAGCCACGGCCGCTGAGCCTGCGCGTCCGGAGCCCGTGCTCCGCAACGGGAGAGGCCACAACAGTGAGAGGCCCACGTACCACAAAAAAAAAAAAAATAAATAAAATAAATAAATACGGTGTATGACAGCCCTTCTTGAGGATTACTGAAGGGACAGAGGACTTAGTGAATGTAAACTCACCCATCGTATGTCTGCCTAAATTATTAATGCAGAGTTATTAGTTATCTTTGTTGAGAACACAAGTATACATTTTAGTTGGATTGAAATTATAGGTTTTTACTAGTAATTTCATTAAAATCATAACTTAAGACTAACTTAAAACTGTCTGGGGAAAGTATTCTTTTAGGAAAGAAGACATATGCAAAAACTAACAGACTTGATGTGACTTTTTAGGAATTTCAGAGCTCAGTTGAGGTATAGTAATTGATGGAATATTCTAGAGTGCAAGTAAAGGTAAATTACCTTTGGGTGAGGTTTTAATATATCTTTAAGTCCATTTAAGACAAAGTTTATTGGCTTACTTTTAGTTTGAGTATGTGTGAGATCCATCCCAGTAGTTGGTGGTGGACACAGGGTTCACTGTCCCACTGGACCCTATATGAATAAGAGACAGAACATTGGTGAGTTTGGTAGGATACTGGTTAATTTTTTTTTTCTATGGCGGAAACACGTATTTCTGTAGAATAAAATAGCCTCCAGTGACATGAAATGTCTAAACAGCTGGTGCCTTTGACCACTGACTGCGTTCAGGCAGTGTGCTTATGTAAAAATCAGTGGAAGTTTGCTAGTCAGTCTCATCAAAAAGTGTGCTTCCTGGAGACATAGCTGGTAATCCTTTTTCTGCATAAATTCGTCTTTATTTAATCAAGTTATTAGAACAAGAAATAATTTTTAAAATATTAATTCAAGTGGGTAACTTGAGCTACTTGAGTCCTTTCAACACCCAACGTAGCGTTCAGTATAGGAGGCCCCTACTCCTGACAGTAAACTTGGGTGGCCAACTCAGCATTTCCTACCTCACCTCTCACGAGCTTACAGAGATAATAAAATATTAACAGGTGTGGCCCCATAATAACAGGTTGAGGCTTCTAGGCCTTTTTTTTTTTTTTTTTTTTAAGCTTTCTAGGCTTTTGACTAATGTGTTAGAAAATGTATTTACATCCTTAAAAATGACAGTGTGTCTAATTATTGGCTGCAATAAACTTTTCCCATTTAATTTGAGCTGTATTTTTTAGATGCTATGTTGGCGGTTTATTTAAGAATGTCAAAGTTATTGTTTGATATAAAGTGGAAAGGAAGCCTAGGAATTTTATTCTTTTGTAATTATAGTTTTTCTTAAAATTTTCTTAACACGTAAGAGGAGTTGGACATTTCCCTGTTACAATAGCAAATAATCTCAGAGCACTGTAAGTATTTCTCAGTGGTTGTATAATGAAGGTGAAGCTAATATACGATTAAATTTGGTATTATGACGTTTGTACTGTGCTGGGTTCTCCTGACTCTGGGCATGGCAGCCTGCAGCCCCTCCTCTGTCCCTCCCTGCCTGACTTTTCTGGCGCCAGCAGAGTGGATTATTATTGGGTAGGTGCAGGCAGGTGACACCCCCGTGTGTATGCAGGTCTGGGTCCAGTGGCCTCTTTAATTTGGGACCTGGGAAGTGAAGTAATTTCTGAACACCCGAGAGTGCTTCCATAATTATTAAGAAAACAGTGATTATAGGCTGTCTGCACACCAATGAGCAGTTTAGGTTTCTAGGCCTTTTGTGCTTTGTTATTAAATTTATCATTAAATTTAAATTTTTAATTGACCATCAGTTTTAAAAAGTGAGCCGAGATATTTGACACCAAAGTAATGTTTAGACTGAGGATGTGCGAATTTAAAACATAGGAACAGTTGGTTGTGATTTGGACTTGAACTAAATAAAAACGTTTAGTGGGGAGGTGGTGTATCCATTATGTGTTTCCTGCACCCCTTTATTCTCTCCCCATCCGCGTATAATTGTGGGCTCTGTGGATTGTATGTTTTGGATAATTTTAGTTGTACATTTTTTCAGTTGCTTTATACTATAACAGAATATAGATTTGCTATTTCATGATCCACTGAAGGCTTTTATATGTCTTCACCTCTGTACTTTTTTCTTGATTTAAGCCATTTAATATTGATGTATGTTATTGACATAGTGATAATATGCCTTTTTACTCTTCTATGATTTTCTTTTAAGCTAATTTTAAATCCCTTCCCTACCCCCCACCGTTTTATACCTTTGCTCCCTCACTCTCACCTTTTGTCACTGCAGTGTTCATTGTCCGGGACCACTGGGTGGCTTTCAGCCCCTGAGTTGATGGCAGTGTCTTTTATCACTTTTCCTTCGTGTTCCCATAGTTCTTTATTTTTTACCTGTCTCTTCCAGTCGTAGTATTCAACTTTCTTTCTGACTTACATCAATACTTTATATGGTTTCATTTGCTTTTATACACAGCTAATGATGGTAATTGTTTTCAAGACCTAATGGCGTGTATCCGGAAGTAGATTTTGCTACGTCCTCTGTCTGGTGGGTCTTCGGCGGCATCCGTGTTTCCTCCCGTCCATCTCAGGGATGGTCCCCCGCTTCAGAAATGAGGACGCTCGCTTCCCCGGCTGGGGGCACACTGCAGCCTTGAGGGTTTTCACAGGCTTCCATTTGTCCCCTAATTAGGTGCTGAGCTGTTGCTTGCCAGGACCCTGTCTTCTACAGGTCAAGTTCAATTAGAATAAATTCCACAGCCAAGAACATTTCTATTTAAAAATTAAAGGAAAAGCTTTTCAAGCAACGGCTAAGATGTATTTTATTGAGGTACATTTTTTTTTTTTTTGCGGTACGCGGGCCTCTCACTGCTGCGGCCCCTCCCGTCGCGGAGCACAGGCTCCAGACGCGCAGGCCCAGCGGCCATGGCTCGCGGGCCCAGCCACTCCGCGGCACGTGGGATCTTCCCGGACCGGGGCACGAACCCGCGTCCCCTGCATCGGCAGGCGGGCTCTCAACCACTGCGCCACCAGGGAAGCCCTGTTGAGGTACGTTTGATGAGACAGGTTCCCAGACCACAAACACTTTCTCACAAACCCTGTTGTAGATCCAATCCCCACCTCTGCCAAACCAAATGTTACCTTTTTAAGAGACACTGATTGCTTTAGAAAGATCATTGAAGTCCTTACCCTTTTTGAAAAAAACTGACACAAGTTCCCAAATTTGAGCCAGATAGACCAGGAGTCCTGGTTCATTGCGCTCCCCCTTCCTTCTCACTGTGTTGTCCAAGATCTCAGACGAGGAACTGTTGTCTTAGGGACACTCTCCCCTCCCTCCAGACGAGGGCAGCAGGCTGTCTTTCTCCCTGGACACATGTGGACCCACGTGGACATGCTCGCACCCCGACTGGGCCAGACGGGTAGCTCCCTAACCTAGAATGCCTTGTGCTTGGTCATTAATCCTGTTTGACTTTCTCCTATCAGAGGCAGACAGGCAGGCTTGGTGGAAGGAAAACGGGCTCAGGAATAAGAAGACTTGGGTCCCGGTGTCAGTTGTGTAGGATTAAACTGACCTTCTGAGCCGAGCCTGCTGGCCTGTCCTGGGGTGGCTCCTGCCTGTTTCCCAGCCCAGTGCTGTCCCACGAAACTCTGTGAGGATAAGGATGCTCTGTACCTATGTCCAGTCCACGAGCCACCGAGCACTTGAAATGTGGAGCTGAATTTTTCACTTTCTTCAATTTTCATGCATTTAAATGTCAACAGCCAGGTGTGGCCAGTGGTGCCCTAGAGGGCATGCAGTTCCAGTCTCTTCTTTTTTCCCTGCCCCCTTAACCTTCCCGAACCAGACTGTGCCCTGCTTTCTCAGACTTTCTCTCTCCCCGTGGCCCGTGGACTTTTCTTCTCCTTTCCTAGGTGGTTCCTGCTCCTTCACCCTGCTGCAGCTGGGGGCTCCATCGAAGGCCTTCGAGACCCCTCCTCCGGTCTCGGATGAGAGCCCTGACCTTGGCCTCTTGTAGCATTGGTGATTCCCCTGTAGGAAACCCTCATGTGGGTTTCCATTTACTTGTCTCTGACCCTCTGACTTACGAGCTCCTGGGGGGCAGGGATGCTACCTGGTGATAAATTGTGTCATAACTTTGTGGCACGGGACACCATGCACAGCTGCAGTTCTGTAAATGAGCCCTGCTTCCCCGTGATTCGTGGAGCGTATTGGATAAGATGAGCTCAAGACTCACACGAGATCTAAAATCATAGGATCAGAAGTGTTCCCAGAAATCATAGACCCTTCTTTTGTAAAAACTGACTTTTTAAAAACTGGCTGCTTCATCTTGCTTTTGCCAGACTATAGGACAACAGAAAGATCAGTTGTTACTACGCCATTCAGCCCGACCCACTCCGACTGGACTTGCCAGCTGTGCCATCCTGCCTTTGCAGACTTGGGATGTGTTGGACGTCTGATTTTGTGGAACTAGAGTGACAGTATTAGACGATGCAAAGTGATGGTGGCTGAGAGAGGAGATGAAAATCTGTGAAAGTCCTGCTGTGGTCTGAATGTCTGTGTCCCTCCCAAATTAACATGTTGAATTCCTCACCTCCAAGGTGGTGCTGTTAGGAGGTGGGCTTCTGGGGTGGGGCCCTCATAACTGGGATTAGGATTAGCGCCCTTATAAAGGACACCCTGAGCGCTCCCTTGGCCCTTACACCGTGTGGAGGTACAGTGAGAAGTCTGCGCCCCGGAATAGGGCCCCCCCGGACCACGCCAGCACCCCGACTTCGGCCTTCCATCCTCCAGAACTGCAAGCAATACATGACTGTTGCTTAGAAGCCACCCAGTCTGTGGTGTTTTGTCATAGAAGCCCGAACAGGCTAAGACAAGATGCCAAGTCACAGGGGACCTGCTTCTCCCTGTCTGGGGGCTCTGCCGGGGCCCGTGGACGGACTCCATCTGTTCCCACCCAGCCGGAGGTAGGGGAAGGAAGGGGACGTGCCCTTTACTTTGAGTTGCCCTTTCCCTTTGCTCATGTCTGTTGACCCAGTCTTTGTTTTTATCGTTGTAAAATTTCCATGATATAGCATTTACCATTGGTACAGCTCAGTGGCATTAAGTCCATTCACATTGTTGTGCAGGCGTCACCACCTCCAGCTCCACGACTTTTTTCTGCCCGAACTGAAACTCTGTATCCATTAAACACTCCCTCCCCACCCCCTTCCCCCAGCTCCTGGCACACACCCTCCTACTTTCTGTCTCGGTGGATTTGACTCCTCTAGGGGCCTCATATAGGTGGACTCATACAGCATTTCTCTTTCTGTAACTGGCTTATGTAACCCAGCAGAATGTCCTCAAGGTTCATCCGTGTGGTAGCAGGTGTTGGAATGTCCTTCCTTTTTAAGGCTGAAAGTGTGATCACAGCACTGGTCAGTGGACACTTCGGCCTCCACCGCTGGCCGCTGTGAATGATGCTCCCTGGACGTGAGACTGCAGGTACCCGTCTCTGCTTTGACCCCCTCCCCCATATCCTCCCAGGAGTGGGATTGCTGGACTGTAGGCAGTTCTGTGTTTAACTTTCTGGGAATCGCCGTCCTGCTTTACACAACAGCTGCGCCGTGTGGCATTCCCACCAGCAGCGCCCAAGAGCTCCTGTTTCCAGCATGCTCTCCGCTGGCTGTGTCCTCGTCACCTGGTCCTTTACAGTCTGGGAGGAAGAGGGGACGGGACCAGGGAGCTTCCCGGCATCGTTGCAAGTGTGCTCGAGCCTCTGACCCTCTGTGGGGGCTGGGAGGAGCTGGGGTGAAAGTGGGCAGACCAGGCAGGTGTCCCTGCCCCTCCTCCTCCTCCGGGGTCCTGGGGGACCCCCAGTGTTTTCAGACTGGGGGCCCCTGGCAGCTCCCGGGCCTCTGCTGGAAACGCGGCCTCAGTTTGCTCTGAGCACCCCTCACAGCCGTGGTGCAGCGTTTCCTCCACAGTGTGGCTGTGGGTCTGTGACAGCACCTGCTGGGCAGCCGGCATCCCTGGGTGGCTTCATTTGGAAAAGATCAGGGCACCAACAGTTTGCTTTTTACGATGTCTCTGTTCCTGTTATGGGTGCCCTGCCCGCTTTGTCTCGTTCAGAATGGGCACCAGCCTGAAAAGGGGGTGGGGGGAAAGAGGAGGATTTCCCAGCCTGGGCCCCCCGGGTGGCCGCAGCAGGAGAAGCAGGGTTCCCGCCCGGGAAGTGGGTGGGTTGGGAAAGGGATGGCAGAAAGGATGAGGAGCCCCTGCAAAGCATTTGTCTCAGCATCTGTGTTCCATTCGGCCTTCAGCTCAGGGAGTGGACCAGATGTGTTGACCCTCCAGTTACGTGGAAGTGGCTTGAATGATTAAACGCTTAGGTGGCAGACCGAGTTAGGAGACTTGGGAAAATGGGCTGTGAACGCGAGGGCGTGTGCGCGCACATGTGTGCGCGCAGGTGGCGGTGACGTGATGTTTAAGCTCACTCCCAGCACTGGGCAAAGTAGCAGACTCCCAAATCAGATTCTGGCAGTTTTTGCAAACCTGATGTTTAGGGAGTTGAAGTTAAAAATAGCTCGGGTGGGAGTGATAATACAGCAAAAGTGTAGACTTGTGTTCCCATGGCCAATTCCTGAGACTTAAAACATATTGGTAGTTGTGTCGGCTGGAGCCCTATTAATTGAGAGCAAAATCCACTAATGTTCAATAAACAAGCCATTAGGTTGGAAAGAGACTGATTCACTGTGGCCAGAATCTAGACATTTGCCACTGAGAGGAGCTCCCTGCCAGAATTCCCCACCCGTCTGCCCGCCCGTCTGTCTTGCTGCCTATAATTATCCCCTGGAGTTGGCTTGAAAACTTTCTCCCTCTGACGCTGTGTCTAAACCCCTTCTTACATCCCAGTGGTTAAGTGTCTGGACAGCCTCACACACAGGAGGAGTGGGCTGCAGACCTGTCAGTGGATTTAAAACGTGGTGGTTGCCAAGGGGGAGGGGGATGGGGGAGGGAAGGATTAGGAGGTTGAGGTCAGCAGACGCAAACGATTATACGCAGGATGGATAAACAACAAGGTCCTGCTGTACAGCACAGGGAACTGTATTCAATATCCTGGGATAAACCCTCATGGAAAAGAAGATGAAAAAGAATGTGTATATAGATATATGTATAACTGAGTCACTTTGCTGTACAGCAGAAATTAACACAACATTGAAAATCAGCTATACTTCAAATAAAAAAAAAAAAAGCTTTTCAAAAGAGGTGTTCCTGGGGGTCAGGAAGCTGAGTGTCTTTCACGCCCTACCCGCCCTACATCACTCCCCCGCCCTCCCCCACCACTTCTCAGGTGCCGTTGCCTGGTTTCCGTGCCGTGATCCACAGATGAAGAGTGTGTCCCGAATGAGGTTAGGCGGGGAATTTTGCCACATTCAGAAAAGTAATGAAAACTAGTTTGGGAACGAGATGAATTGACATTGAAAAAGATTTCAGTGTAAGGTATTTCCTTGTTATTCGTCAATTCTTTTTTCACTGACCCTCGTGTTTCGCGTTTTTGGAATGCTGCCTTTGGGGTTGGACGTTTTTCTCAAAGGAGGAAACAGAAATGCTTTTCGTGAGGGCCTGCCTCATTTCAGCCTTTTAGTCATCTGTGATACTAATGTTTTCCAGCTGACGGGACAGGCGCCACCAGCCCCGCCCCAGGAGGTTGGACCCCCACCGGTGCTGCAAAGTTGGGGGATGTAACTCTCTCTACAGCTTATGGGTGAGATTGTCACACGGCTGAAGACTCCAGGCTGGTGTCCTGCTCCTCACCCTGAGGTCACCCACCACACAGAGTAGAGGCCTGGGACATAGTTTGCAAAGTCCCGTTGGCTAAAGCCACCGCCTGGTTTCCGCAGGCGACGTCCCTGGGCTGTTTGTGAACCACCTGCGTCTCTCAAGGGCGTTTTTCTGAAGAAACAGTCCCCTTGTCAGCATCCGAGTGGCTTCTTGCTTGTGTGTGGGACCCATGATGTTACCCACCTGTTGGTAGCGGTGTTGCCAGGTCTCCAGATGTGCAACCCTGAGTCGCCCGGGTGGGGTGTTGTTTTGGGTGAGGTAAGTGGGGTGGGATCCCAGCTCTTGTGGAGCACAGACCACGTGTTTGTGAATTAACGTGACGCCTCGAATGCAGACTTCTCCCCCAGCAAGACGTTCTGCCGATGCTGGCTTAGGAATTCATAGACGTTTCAGCACCTCCCTTGGCCCGGGGTGTTGACTCAGCTCACTGCGTCCCGTGCCCGTAGGTTTTGGGAAAGCGCAGGGCTCTGCTCCGCTCCGCCCCACAGACGGGCTGCCCTCAAAGTAGAAGCTACGCAGACCCAGACTCACAGGGCTGGGGGTGTGATTTTTTGTGGGCGGCTTTGGCCGGACCGTGGGTCATGCTGTGACTGTCACAGTAAGCCGCGCAGCTTTCGCCGCCCACCTCCTGCAGGTGGGAGGGCGTCAGAGATGGGGGCTCCTGGGGTTAATGTCCCCCATCTCTGGCCTCCCAGCACGGAGGAGCTAGGAGGCAGGATATCCCGGGTGGTCCTCAGGGCGGCGCTGATGCTACCCTGTCCTGCAGCTGATGCCAAGGGGCCTCATAGGTGGACAGGATCGCCATCGTCATCAGGTGGAATTGATGGAGCGCCCACCTGGGGGCACCTTAGTGTCGCGACGGTCCCTGTACAGGTGCTCTTGGCCCCCCGGGGTCTGTGCCAGCCCATCATTCCTCGGTGTGTTTTCTTCTTCTTTTTAAGCTTGTTTTTAGTCACACTCACAAAAATAACTTATCCTGCTTTATGAAGCTTTACTTGACCTGTGTGGAATCCTTTCCATCTGTCAGTTACAACTGATACGTGATACATCTGAAGTTGGAAGAATACGTCCTTCCTCTCTTTATTTTCACTGTCGGTCTGTGGAAAACATTGCTTTCTAGACAAGGCATCTGAATGGCAACCCCAGGGGGAAATTATATGTTTGGAATGTTTTCTTGCTGTTTACTTCTCGTTTTATGAGTTGAAAATGATAGGTATTTGTATGTCAGCATTTTAGACTTTACCTGGCGAGGTTAATGGGAAGTAATGGATGACTTGTTTTTAAACTGGGCTGGTTTTAATAATACACTCGTGTGCGGGAGTGTATTATTCTCATAACATTTTTATATAGGTAGGGAGTGTTTTTTTTTAAATTGAAGTATAGTTGATTTACAATGCTGTGTTAGTTTCAGGTGTACAGCAAAGTGATTCAGTTATACATGTACATATTTTTTTCAGATTCTTTTCCCTTCTGGGTTATTATAAAATATTGAGTAGAGTTCCCTGTGCTATCCGGTGGGTCCTTGTTGTTTCCGTATTTTATATATAATAGTGTGTGTATCAATTTACATTCCCACCAGCAGTGCAAGAGTGTTCCCTTTTCTCCACACCCTCTCCAGCATTTGTTGTTTCTACATTTTTTTTGATGATAGCCATGTAAATTGTTACAGCCACTATGGAGAACAGTATGGAGGTTCCTTAAAAAACTACAAATAGAACTACCATAGGACCCCGCAATCGCACTACTGGGCATCTACCCTGCACATATATACAATGGAATATTACTCAGCCATAAAAAGAAATGAAACTGAGTTATTTGTAGTGAGGTGGATGGACCTGGAGTCTGTCATACAGAGTGAAGTAAGTCAGAAGGAGAAAAACAAATCCCGTATGTTAACACATATATATGGAATCTAAGAAAAAAAAATATCATGAAGAGCCTAGGGGTAAGATGGGAATAAAGACACAGACCTACTAGAGAATGGACTTGAGGATATGGGGAGGGGGAAGGGTAAGCTGTGACGAAGTGAGAGAGTGGCATGGACATATATACACTACCAAACGTAGGGTGGTTAGCTAGTGGGAAGCAGCCTCATGGCATACGGAGATCAGCTAGGTGCTTTGTGACCACCTGGAGGGGTGGGATAGGGAGCGTGGGAGGGAGGGAGACGCAAGAGGGAAGAGATATGGGAACATATGTATATGTATGACTGATTCACTTTGGTGTAAAGCAGAAACTAACACACCATTGTAAAGCAATTATACTCCAATAAAGATGTTAAAAATAATAGTGTGTGTATGTTAATCCCAAACTCCTAATTTATCCCTCCCCACCACTTCCCCTTTGGTAACCCTAAGTTTGTTTTCTATGTCTGTGGGTCTCTTTTTGTTTTGCAAATAAGTTCATTTGCATCTTGTTTTTTTTTTAGGTTCCACATATAAACGATATCATGACATTTGTCTTGTCTGACTTACTTCACTCTGTATGACAGACTCCAGGTCCATCCATGTTGCTGCAAATGGCATGATTTCATTCTTTTTTATGGCTGAGTAATAATATTGCATTGTATAGATGTACCACATCTTCTTTATCCATTCCTCTGTTGATGGACATTTAGGTTGCTTTTCCATGTCCTGGCTACTGTAAATAGTGCTGCAATGAACACTGAGGTGCATGTATCTTTTCAAATTAGAGTTTTCTCCGGATACGTGTCCAGGAGTGGGATTGCTGGATCATATGGTGGCTCTATTTTTAATTTTTAAAGGAATCTCCAGACTGTTCTCCATAGTGGCTGCACCAATTTACATTCCCACCAACAGTGCAGGAGGGTTCCCTTTTCTCCACACCCTCTGCAGCATTTATTATATGTAGACTAGGTAGGGAGTGTTTTTATAATGCTAAATAGGCATTGGCATTGAAACATGTTTTCATTTATTTTCTACGTGCAGAAGTGATATATCATTGGGAGAAGAAGCTTTGCACCAGGTTTCACTTTTGTCCCTCTTCTTTTGTCAGCGTGTGGTAGTGACCACCTGTTGCTCTGCAGGAGGCCCTGATGTTGCAGGCTGGGGATTTTGAGGGAGGAGCGAGTGGTTTGCTGCTGTCTGGTCGCCTCCACGGTGAGGCTGTGGATGTAAAGAACGGCAGGTAGGACAACAAGGTCTTCAAATGCACCCTCTTGGTGCCACTTGGACCTGGGCACCCCTTCATCCTTGGTCTTGTCTTGACTGATATGGAGATGGTGGAGCAGCCTGTGATTGGATTGGGGCCTCCTGACTGTTGGTCCAGTGAGGGATTTTGGAGGAGGTCTTTGCTCCAAACCCAAGCTGTGTCCAACATCATTGCATGACATCCTTTACCCATCAAAGACAATATAAAATAAATAGTCTAGGTTCAGCGTGAACACAGTCAGCGATGTCTCACGTGTGTTTGATCAGCTGCTCTGTAGGGTCCTCTCTGCGAAATAACACCATAGGATGATTTCCTGAAAAACATATGTCTGGAAATGAGGTAAAATACTGAGCAAGTCTGTAGATCCACCGGGGAAAGTGTCGGGAAATGAAGACACTTTGCTGATCCAAACGGAAAAACCCAGAGGATTTACACATTCCCCGGTAGAGTCAGATCCGTAGACAATCTAAATTTTGATAAGTCTGTCTATGTTTGTCACAGGAAACATCTCAGAGCTTAGGCAGCCGCCACTCCAAGCTCATTAACTTGAGATAAATAGGTGTTCAACCACATTTGTTGTTTTGACGAACTTCCTCTTGACTCTATTTTTTTTGCTACAGGAAAGTAATGGTAATTGGGAGGTCAGACCTGCCTCTGTGTCTGCTGTTCCTGCAGCCCGGGGTGGGGGGCGCCCCCCACCCCCTCTCACTGCCCACTGGGCCCTCGCTGTGTACACAAAAGCAGATGTGCACCTTGACCCCCCTGTTGGACTTGGATGACGGGCTTTCCAGCCCACGTTCAGCCGCATGTCCTGTCTCCAGATTCTATAAAAGGGCATAAAAAGCTTTTACGTCTCTGCTCCCTGCAAGCAAACGTAAAAGCCTAAACCTGAAATTACGGTCCACTGTGTTAACTTTGTAATGAGGCTTGGGAAAACATCCACTTACGACTGTAGTTTCAAACGCTCTCGTTTGTGAAGTACAGGGTTGTATCACAGCAGTGGAAACAATAGCTTATTTCGAAGAATGCAGCCTCTGAGTGGTGTATTGTTGTCATAGTTTCAGCATTGCATTGGGAACATCGAGCCAGTGATTAGGCACATGCCAGAAAATGAGTCACCGTGATGGCCTCAGCTGTCTATGACCCACTCCGACAGCCGCGCTCTGGCTCCTGTGTCAGGTCTTCACTTAAAATAGTAGTAAAAACAGTAGCAGCAGTTCATGACCAGTGAACTGGAGTGAAAATGAACTCAGTTAGATTCCTAGTTTTGAAAGCACGGTTATCACCAGAATTGGGGCTCCTCAGGAAAAAAAAGAATGGTCTTCTCATTTCGCATTAGCAGTAGAACATCTTAGAGTAGCATTTCTCATCCCAGCTGATGGCTGGAAACCATGGCATCCTTGCTGTATTTATATAACCCCTCCTCATTTATCATGCTGGCGGCGAGGCCAGATCTTGGCCCTTCTACGTAGCAAACCACCCACAATTATTTCATAAACGTCTCTGAGTACAGACACGAGGACTCAGAGGGGACCAGGCCAAGCCAAGACATTGGAGAGCAGCTAAAACCAACATAAAGGAAGGTCTTGCAGCCCTGACTGCAGGAGGGCCCCTGTTTGAAGCCAGGAGACGAGGGAAAGCCGGTCAGATTTGGAGCTGGGTGGAAAAGTGGATCAAGTGCGTCTGGGTGGTGGAAGATGAGGGCCGTGTGCCAGGGGAGGGGCTGCCAGGAGTGAGTGAGGGGCCCGTTCCCACCCCCATGGGGCTAACTGGCAGGCGGACACACCCCGGAGGACGGAGGGAACACTGAGGATGGCACGTTGAGATGCCTGAACCATGGGTTGGGACCACAGCGTGTGGTGTGCAGGGCCAGCCCGGGGCCCTGGACTTCATCTTGAAGAGCTGGGGGATCGGTCAAAGGGATTTGAGAAGGAGAGCTCCGTCCGCATGGACAGAGCTTGTTCTTAGAAGATTCCACCGGGGCCAGCATGGCAGGGAAGCCAGCGAGGAAAGGGGAGCGTCTGGGAACTGGCTGGGTCAGCCAGAGGGACCATGGACCCGGCCGGGGGACCAGGCTGACCTCGCCTCCAGCCCTGTGAGTGGAAAGGAAGGCCCGACTCTGGGTGCCCCGGGCTCCGGGTGGCGAGGCTCTGAACCCCGAGACCTGGGGCGCCGGACCTGGGCGGAGGCGGCAGAGCTGGGCAGAAAGTCTCTCACTCACTCACTGAGATGCTAGTATTGCCTGTGGGTGAGGCTGGAGGGTGGGGGCCGCATGGAGAGAGTGACAACAGCTCAGGGAGGGCACGGGCGGTGGGGTGTTTACCAGGCGCCGTTTACAGTGCCGCTGTGTGTCACCCCACCTCATCCCTCCTCCAACAGCCCGGAAGAGGGGCTGCTCTTTCTCCCAGTTTTCATGAGGAAGGTGAGACACAGAGAGGTTAAGGAGTGTGACCCGCTAGGTGGCACGGGTGACCCAGATCTGAACCCAGGGACACAGGGCCTAGTGCAGTTCTTTACCCCGCAGTGCACGGTTCAGATATTTGTGGAAGGGTCGCTGTGGGCCCTGAAGAAAGTTCTAGGTCTCAGGGGAAGATGTGGGGCGGTTTCCTAGGAGGTGTGAGCGGCTGGAGGACGTCAGGCCCCCTGAGAAGATGCAGATGCTTCAGGAGAAAGGGAGCCTTGGCCGAGGGTGGGCTGGAGCCGGGGCCTCTGGGGGTGCTGTGCTGGCAGTTTGTCACTTCAGTTCATTTGCAGGGCCTCTGGGAGAAGGCGAGCACCCATTTCATCCTTAGGCAGCGGCCCCAGCCTGCATCCCGCATCACACAGGTGGTGGTAGCAGGATTCGGGGAGTCAGGCCCAGGCCTGCCGAGCACGTGCTGCTCTGTCTTGCTTAGCGTCAGGACCAGGCCAGCGTGTCAGCTGTCTGTGCTTCAGTATCCACGACTTTAAGTCTGACTCGAAGGCACATGTTAACACTTGTAATAACAAAGTAAGAAAGAAGCAAGGCCAGTGAACCGAGGTTTGAGGGCCAGAGATACATAATCCTGTGTTTGCAGCAGGCCTGAGGCCAGTGCTACTCAGACGCCAGTGCTTCTCAGAGCGTGGTCCGTGGACCTGTCTGCAGTGAGATAAGTATGCAGCCAAGGTGGTGTCCAGAAGCTTTCACAGCAGTTTGACCTGCTGGGACATCACAGAAGTGGCCTGGCCAGACCTGGCCACGGACCGGCAGCTCTGGTCTGTGGATGTGGTGTGAGGGTACCTGCAGGCTTTCTGCGCATGTGTCGTGTATCCCTCTCAGTAGACACGTACGTAGGTGCCTTTATTGCCATCATTTCGGGGATGAGGACACTGAATCCCAGAGAGGTTAACCCACCTGCTCAGGGCTACAGACCCCAGGCCTGTGGCCAGGAAGCAATGCGATGTCCCCTCCCTGGGCACTTTCAGCTGTGGACATGTTCTGTCATTGTCAGAGCAGGACTCTGCCAGCCTCCTGCTGTCCCCACACCCCGTCACCCCACCCCACATCAGCAGGGCCCAGGCCCATATGCTCGTGCTCCTTGAAACCCTCCGGCTGGGTTGGAGAGGTTCCAGGCGTGCTGCTGGCCAGTCCCCCCTGGAACCTGGGCCCATGGGCAGGGGGGTTACTCCTCCTGCACCCAGTTGGAAACTTGTGACCTTAGGAAGAGAGAGAGAGAGGAGGAAATCAGCAAAATCTGAATTCCTGTAATCCGCATTGATTTACCTCTTTCCTGCCTCACCGCATTGTCAAGGCTAGGGATTTGCAAAAGTTCTTTGGAATATAGGACTTTCTTAACTGCCAACCCTGCCCCCGCCCCCGCCCCCAGGAAGCCAGGCTCCTGGCTCAGTCAGTAGGGTTTTTTTTTTTTTTTTTTGGTACGCGGGCCTCTCACCGCTGTGGCCTCCCGCGTTGCAGGGCACAGGCTCCGGACACGCAGGCTCAGCGGCCATGGCTCACGGGCCCAGCCGCCCCGCGGCATGCGGGATCCCCCCGGACCCGGGCACGAACCCGCGTCCCCTGCATCGGCAGGCGGACGCGCAACCACTGCGCCACCAGGGAAGCCCAGTCAGTAGGTTTTGAGGGAGCTCGCAGGTGGCTGAGGTGTCCAGTCCATCGCATCGTCCATCCTCCCATCCAGTCTGAAAGTGAACCGCCTGGATACAGCTCTCAAGGAGTTTTGTTTAGTCTGAAAGCACCACATACATTAGTGCACAGTTGTTCTAATTGTTGTTACATAATTTCCTCTTCAGAGGCCTTTCTGTCTACGTTTTAATACACTTCACAGTGGTTTAACACAGTTGCCGTGGAAAACGCCAGTCAAGCCCAGGTCGCAGGCAAGCACTCCTGCTCTGCTTAGCCTCTAGCTGTGACTCATCCACAGCATCGCAACGTGGAAATGGTGATAAAGCCTTCACAAGCATCCCCCGTGAAACAGAAGGCTCTGTAAAATACGTGTGGGGTCACTTATCTAGTTGTTTTCCTGCAGAATTACTTGTCTGAAACATAAATTGTTGATCAAAAAAGACATGAAATATTTAAATGGCGTAAAAAGATTCTTTGGTACAAAACCGAAAACGAAGTAAAGACAAGCTTCCATTTAAAAAATTTTTTTCATCCAACATCTTTTTAATCAAACATCTTCCAGCATCTTAGGACAAACTCTTGTTCTTCTTGTTGATGGAAGAAAAACGTAAGACCTAAAAGTTGTGAGTTACATTTTATTCGGGGATCTTACTGAGGACGATAGCCCAGGAGACAGCCTCTCAGTTCGCTCTGAGGAGCAGCTCCAAAGAGAAGACAGGATATGTTGGAGCTTTTGCTGGAAAAAAAAAACATGTAGTCAAACATCAACAGACTGATGCTAATCACAAAAAACAGACGTCTCAAGTTAATGATTTTAGTGTTTTTCCGTGTATGGGAAGATGCAAGAGTTTGGGCTCATTGAAATTATTCCTCAGATTCACATCTTTGCTATCTAGGAGCCAGTATCTTGTTTTTCTCCATCCTGAATCCCCTCAGGGTGGACCATGGGGGCTGCTGCAGTGGCCTGATCCCCGTGGAACTGGAATGGCAGACAACATTCCCTGCCCACACACTGATCGACTCTATTAAGTTTGTGTTCTGTTTCCCTCCCTACAATGGGTGTTTAAAATGAAATGGTCCATTGTTACTGATATAGGACCCTTTTAAAGATTTATTCATTTAATCAGCTATGATTTTCTAAGAACAAGAATTCATGAGAACTCATTCATCCATGGGCTGGCCTCTTGGGTGTGGACAGTTTGTCCCTGACCTGACAGAGCCCACCGAGTAGAAGGAAGGACAGGTCTCTAAACGAGTCATGCTGACAAACGCTGTGACAGGGGTGTGTACAGAGTGCTGCGGGAACACCCAGAAAAGAAGGATCTCTGCCCCGCTTGTAGGGCGGGGCAGAGATCAGGCAGGTTTATTTTTATGAAAGGCCTTCTCAGAAAATGGTTCTGCTGAAGCAGTTCTTAAATATAACACGCCTCTAGACACATCAGCAGCCGGGGGGGAGGAGCTGTAAATATCACACCAAGATTAGTTCACGTAAATAGACACCCAGAGGTTTATTCAATGGGGAGTTCTCTGTTTCTAATGATCAAAAAGGAGGATAAAGAGGGGTGGAGAAGTGCAGACATCTGGGAGGCTGTCAGGACTGGACACTATTCAGAAAAGTCAACACCAGAGTCGAGGATATCAGTTTGAATTGCAAATTATCTGGCTTTGGTGGCAGTTCTTGGACACGTCGTCCCAGCGGCCCTGCAGGAAGCACGTGGCATATGGTAGCTGAGGAGGACTCTGACCTGAGGACCCCAGGAGTGTGCCGGGCACCTTGCCACCAAGCTGCCATGTTTGTTTTTCTGGGTGGGCCCTGACCTTGCCCAGAAACCCCCGGCAGTCATGTGGTGACCGGGCAGGCCTGCGTCAGTGCTGCCTGCGGGGCCGGGCGCTCATCAGAGTATTTCTCTGGTCCCATTACTTGGGGCTGTATTTTTTTTTACAAGGGACAATTTTGATAACTTTAATTGAATAAGTGATACAGGTGAAGCTTAATTCTACAGAAATTGAGCACAGACCACGTGCAAGGACAGTGCTAGATCTGCAGGGGATGTAAGAGTCTGCATATATCCTGGGCTAGTAAGATCAGATACAGAAAAAACAGCAAACCTTTATTTAGACACAGTTGGAACTAAGGTAGATCCTCACTGCTGGAAAACGTAGGCAAATGGCTCCAGGTGGAGGAGGTGTATTTTATATGCTGAGAGCACTGTCCTGACCTCAGAGCCTGAACTCAGCAGGGAGTAACTAGCTCTGTAGCCAGTGACCTTGTGGACCTCAGTTATGAATTATCTCACTCATGCTCTTCTTCTCAGTATTTTGAAGATGAGGTTCTTTTTCGAGAATTTATTCTTTTTTCCCGTGTGCGCTTGAGAAGAGGTACTGAGTTTTATAACTACTGGTTGAGGTATATTTATGTACAATCAACTACACGTAATTAAAGCATATGGTTTGATGAATTTTGGTATATGTTTACACCCTGGAAAACCATCACCACAATCCAGATGCAGGGTTTTTCTGTCACTTTCAAAAGTTTTCTTCTGCCTCTTTGCAACCCATCTCTCCCTCGACCCGTACCTGGTCGGCTTTTGTCACTATAGGTTAGTTTGCATTTTCTAGAATCTTCTTTACATGGCACTGAGTGGTACATACTCTTTTTTGTCTAGTTTTTTCACTCAGCATAATGGTTTTGATGTTCATTTATATCTTGGTATTTCTGTGGTTTGTTCCTCTGTTGACAGGAGGTTTGTTTCCACTTACTAATTTACAACAATTTGCGTGTCCGTTCTCCTGTCGATGGAAATTTGGGTTGTTTCCAAGTTATGGCCGCTACAGATAAAGCTGCTGTGAGCATTCAGTTATGGTCTTGGTGTGGACATAGGCCCCTTTTCTCTTGAGTAACTACCAAGGGGTGGAACGGCTGGGTTGAGTGGTAGGTGTGTGGTTACCATTTAAGAAGCCCCCAGCTGTTTTCCAAGCTGCTGAACTGTTCTGCGTTCCACCAGCAGTGGAGGAGAATTACAGTCGCTGGGTCCGTCTTCAGTTTTCACTGTTCTAGTGTGTGTGAAGTTTATTAAATTTTAAATGTAAATTGTTTCCTGGGAGCATCAAATGTGTTAGCAGCTATTTCTTCAGTAATTGTCTTAACTCAGCGGGAAATGGAATCCATCCAGCCAGGATCACTAGCCTCACCTGCAGGGGTGCCCTGGGCCTGGGGTACGAGGCATCCCTGTGGGGCTCAGGCCCTCTTTACGGGGATGCAGGTGGGGTGGCTTTCAGGGAGTGGGACTCAATGGCCCTGAGCAAACCACAGGGTGCTGGGAAGTAGCTGAATAATGCTTTCCTAGCTTCTGATTCAGCAATGTTTTCACATGATCATCATTCCTTTTAAAATAGTATCCAGCTTAAACATAGAAAAAGAGAATTTTAGAATAGATCCCTTTTCAGGGGACTGCCCTGAATTCAGTAATGAACAGCAATCGATTTGAAGATTCAGCTAATTCCATTCAGTGGATGACTTGGAATGACGAAAATGGAGTATTTCTCCTTTTAAAAAACACGACGGCAGATTTCAAACATACGTAAAAGTAGAGAACAGCATAAGGGGTGGGCGCAGGGGGCGGGGCTATACTCAGGCGCCCATTTGTGCCCGTTACCGTGCTTTAAAAATTTTAAACTTCTGTATTATTTGGCTCGACTCTTTTATGGGTAAAGCCCTCACGCTCGCTGTCCTTTCGTTTGCAAATCCTTCTGGGGGCATCACTGACTAATAGGCTGACTTGCTCATGGCCATTATCTCATTATCATGTCTAACAAAACTAACAGTAATTCCCTACTAGCAGTGAATTTCCGGTCCTTACGTCAACTGCCCAGATTGTCTTCAAGGTGACTTGGAACAGTTACAAAAGTGATTCTTAAGCTGAGCCTACTGGTTAGGACAACAGGTCAGACAAAGAGTTCGGCTGCAACTCTGTTCATTCTAGCTCATTTCCCCTGGTTCCTTCAGGGCAGCATCTTCCTGTCCTTCCTGCCTCTTCGTGTCCCTCCAGCTCCCTCTGTGTGTGTCAGGGCCCCAGCCGTGCAGCTGTCCTCAGGGGGTATGTGCTGTGTGCCCACCTGTGCAGGTGAGGGAGCCCGGCCTGGCAGAGACCAGCAAGGGGTGGTGGACCACGTGCTCCAGGGCGCACGGACGGGAGGCCGGGTGTTCACGTGGGCGGAGGGATGCGGGACGGCTGAACGGGAGCTGCCAGGCGTCTTCGGGGAAGTGTGGTTCAGCATTTGGTGTTATCATTTGAATCATTTAATCTGAGAGATGGGGGGAAGCTGGGGTTGCCAGGGAAGAAGTAGTAGGGACGGCTGGACACCCAGGGCGGGGACGTCTGACCCGTCACCTGGGAGCTTTAGAAAAGGTGACGCCCATCCTTCCAGGATGTGGGGTGTACTGGCTGCTGGGCTGAGGCGGGCTGGGAGGACAAGCCACAGGTCACTCTGTGACAGACGCACACAGGTTTTCTCTAGCTGACGGCCCGAGCTGGGCCCTCTCGGGTTTCAGGGAGCCTCTGTCGGGAAGGACTCTGGCCACCAATCCGTCTGCTTTGCCTGTCGCTTCAGACCCCGCGTTCCCCACGGACTAACAACCAGGAAAGATCAGTGCGCCGTGCCGGTGGCCCGCGGTGTCCTGGAGGGACTGGAGGACCGGCCGGTGCCCCCACCGCTCCTCCATGCCGGGCGCGATCCCGTCGTGTTTGCTCAGGTGCAGGAGGTGGCCTGGCACAAGTGCTGCCCCTCGGGCTCGGCTTGCAAACGTGGTCCGGCCCGGGTTCCAGCTGTGGCTCGCTGGCACGATCACGTCCCTGCACTCTCTACGGTTGCTCTGACCGTCTTCCTGCCCTGCCCTGTGCATTTCCTCTGCGTCTCATCAGGTTCGCTGCGGCCTCGGCCTCGGGCCCGTGTGCAGGAAGGTTGATGAAAACCGGGAGAGAAAACCAGGCCAGGGGATTCAGAGAGGGGGGCAGGGGATGCCAGCCGTGAGAGCAAGTCTGCGTGCAGTGAGGGGGCACTGGCTTTGTCTTTGTGTTTCTGACAAGCTGGGCGGAAGGGAAGCACTGATTGTCGTAGCTCTTGTCACTGAAAGGAAGACAAGCTCTGTTGCTCGGAGGAGGCGTCATTTTTCCTGGCACCGAGGGCTCGTTCATTACTCGTGGGGGTCAGCTGTGGTCACTGCTGCCCACCTACCTTCCGAGGCTTGCTGGAAACGCTCGCTTCTCCCTGACACACGTCGTTAGCACGCCTACTGTGTGTGGGGTGTGAGGTCAGTGGCTGGCAGGGTGGAGGGGCCTGTCATGGAGCCGGGTCACTGTGGGTACCATGTCGTGGGTGCCACGTTCGAGGCACGCGCTGATGGGGGCTGTGTCTGTGCGCCTGGGAGGCCCTGGCTAGGAAACGGACGATCGTTCCTCCCGCGCCGGGGGCCGACGGATGGCAGGGGCGAGGCACAGAGGTGTCCGAGAGCACGGCCTGTTTCTGGAAGGACGAGAAAGCTGGTTCTCCAGGGAGGAAGGGTGCTGGGCTGGACCAGCAGAGGTGCCTCCGTGCTGCCCATTAGCGCCCGTCCATCTGTTCGGCCGGGAGGAGGGATGGAAGCTCACCAGCTCTGTGAGCAGACAGCCCTGGTGCCGTGGGGAGGGCGAGGCTGGGGCCGGGGGCTGAGGTGGGAGCTGCCGTGGAGGCCCGGGTAGAAGAAGAGGGTGTGGTCGGAGCCCGTGGACAGGCCGTTGGCGCGGATGGAGACGCGTGTCACAGGCAGAATGGCCGGACTGGTGAGCAGGTGGGGTGACTTGTCAACAACGAGGAAGAGGACAGTGGACGTCTGAGGGGCCCTTTGCCAGTCCCTCTGGCCGGCAGCGAGTTTCCATTGTCCACGGAGGCCCGCGGGGAGGGCGGGACGGGTCCTGCTAGCCTCGCTTACGTGTGGCTCAGGGAGATGCAGAGCGTTGTTCCGAGTCACACCCGCCTCAGGCTGGCTGTCTGACCGTGAGCCTGGGGTGGTGGGCAAAGCACGGTCTGGAGCCATCGCTTTGGAGGAGCAAGACGCAAAACAGCAGCTCTCACTTGGGGTGAGACGACGGGGCCGGGGAACCCTGGGCTCCGCACCGGGCGGGGAGGCTGCCTGTAGAGCCCACCTCTGTGACCTGACCCTGCTGAGGCCAGCAAGGGGGGCGTCCCCACGGGCCGACCGCCTCACTTCCTACCCACGCGCCTGGGCGGCCCCGAGGGTGCCACGGCCTGGGGGCACTGAGGACCTCTGCGACCTAGGGTTGCCACATGAAATCCAGGGTGCCCGTCGTGTGATGTTTCAGATAAACGGGATGTATTTTAGTGTAAGGAAGTCCCACATCATCACCGTTTATCTGATGCCCACCTGTAACAGGCATCTGGCATGTTTCTCTGTTATCCTCCCAGCGTCAAGAGAACCAGGATTACAATCTGTAAAACCAAACCGATTGGTTTTCTGCTGTCACGTGGTACTGCTGTCACCATGGCCCTGAGAGTGAGTGAGTGTGTGGGGGGGGTGTGTGTGTGTGTGTGAAGTGAGGGCAGACAGGGCACCGACACCTGACGCTGGCCTGGAAGGTTCTGGGGGCGGGGCGGGGAAGGAAGGATTTTCCATGGACATCTGTCATGAAGACTGGCACCTGAATCCGGCTCTTATTTTTCTCTTTGTGTTTTCTAAATTTTATTTTTTAAATTCATGCGGAGTCAGCTTGACTTCTTCGAACCCGGTTCCCCTGCATCGGCAGGCGGACGCGCAACCACTGCGCCACCAGGGAAGCCCCAGTTCCTTGAATTTTAACCGCACGTATAGATCTGCTCAACCAGCCAGCCCTGCAGCGAGGATACGCAGAACAGTCCCATCACCCGCCAGACTCCCCCAGCCTCCCTCGTGGTCTCCCTGGCAGCCACGGATCTGTTGTCCATCGCTACCATTCTGTCTTTGGAGGATGCCGTCTAAATGTCCTCATGCAGTGAGTGTCCTTTTGAGAGTAACTTCTTTCAGTGACCACCTCTGAGATTCGACTTCTTGCACGTCTCAGCGGCTCCTTTAACTTTCATCGCTGAGTCGTGGTCTGTTGTGTGGCTCCAACCCAGTTTGTTTACCCGTCCATCCACTGAAGGACATCAGGGTTGTTTCCACTGCTCTGTGATTGTGTATTGAGCTGCAATAAACGGTCCTGGACTGGGTCAGATGGTGTATGTTTAACTTTGTTAAGAAACCGCCAAACTGTTTTCCAGGGTGCTGTACCATTTTGCATTCCCACCAGCAAGATATGAGACGTCCAACTGCTTTGTATTCTCACCATCTCTTGGTATTTTCAAGGCTTTTTTCCTGTAGCCGTTCTCATAGATGTGGAGTGGTACTGCCTCGTGCTTTTCACTCCCGTTGGCCTAATGGCTCATATGATGCTGAGCACCTTTCGTGTGTTTATTTGCCTCCGTATATCTTCTTCGGTGAAATCTCTGTTCCAGTCTTTTGACTGTTTTTAATTGGATTATTCATTTTCTTTTACTGTGTTTTGAAGAGTTGTCATTTAAGGTGATACAAATCCTTGCTCGAGTGTGTGATTTGCAGGTATTTTTCTCCCCAGTGGTTTGTTTTTTTTGTTCTTTTAGCAGTGTTTTAGAAGATTAGATGTTTCTAATTGTGAGGAAAACCATTTTTTTGTTTTTTGGGTTTTTTTTTTACACTTCATGTTTAGTTTAGACATGCTTTGGGTGCCATGTCTGAGAGCTGTTGCCTAACCCCAGGTCATGAAGATTTCCTCCCATGTTTTTACTTTTCCATTTAGCTCTGTGATTCATTTTGAGTTAATATTTATATAAGGCATTAGATTTAGATCAAAGTTCTTCCCCTCCTTGTTGTGCTCTCTTCTTTCTCTGGCATAGGGCATCCAGTTGTTCCAACAAAGTTGTTGAAAAGACTGTCATTTGCTCCTTCGTCAAAAATCAGTTGCCCATATTTGTGTGGATCCATTTAAAAAAAATTTTATTGAAACATAGTTGATTTACAATGTTGTTAGTTTCAGGTATACAGCAAAGTGATTCAATTATACTATATGTATATGTACATATATACATATATATGTGTGTGTATATATTGTTTTTCAGATTCTTTTCCATTATAGTTTATTTTAAGATATTGAGTATAGTGTCCTGTGCTATGCAGTAGGTCCTTGTTGGTGATCTATTTTATATATAGCAGTGTGTGTATGAGAGTCCCAAACTCCTAATTTATCCCTCCCCCTGCCTTCCCCCTTTGGTAACCATAAGTTTGTTTCCTAAGTCTGTGAGTCTGTTTCTGTTTTGTAAATGAGTTCATTTGTATCATTGTGGATCTATTTCTTGATTCTTTATCTTTTTTAATTGATTTATATCTGTTCCTTCGCCAGTACCATTGAATATTGTAGCATTATATTTAGCCTTAAAACAGGGTAATGTGATTCCTCCAGCTTTCTTCTTTTTCAGAACTATTTGGGCTAGTCTCATTTCTTTGCCTTTCCATAAAAATTCTGGAATCAGTGTATCTATGTCTACAAAATAAATCATGCCTGAAATGTTGTTAAATCCGTAAGTCAATTTGAGTCCTCTGCTCCATGAAAAATACCTGCAAATCACATATTTGAGCAAGGATTTGTATCACCTTAAATGACAACTCTTCAAAAAGTTACTTTTGAGTTATTTGAAAAAATTTAGTGTCTCATTTTAATTTTTCTACTGTGGTTTTTAAGTAACTTTTGTTTAATTGTAGGGGATTGAAATTGTATGGATTGA
The DNA here is from genome assembly GCF_002837175.3 of Physeter macrocephalus. Lineage (NCBI taxonomy): Eukaryota > Metazoa > Chordata > Mammalia > Artiodactyla > Physeteridae > Physeter > Physeter macrocephalus. The sequence goes on along the minus strand of NW_021145790.1, from coordinate 16,029 downwards.
AATATGCAAACGTTTCACAGTCTCCCTAGAATTAGTACTGTATCATTTCATGTGGAATATAGGTATTCTCCATGGTTATGTGTTACATCTGTATTGTAAAAAACTCAAGAAGAGAAGAACCGCCTCTTAAAGTTTGCCTACATGTTTATCATTTCTGTTGCCCCTCATGTTCCAAGTCTCCTCCTCATCGTTTTCATTTAATCTGAAGAGCTTACTTTAGCCATTTTTTTAGACCAGTTCTGCTGTCAGTGAATTCTCTTTGCCTTCATTTGAGAATGTCTTTATTTCACCTTCATGCGAGAAGCATATATTTGCTAGATATAGAAATCTGGGCTTATAATACTTTTCTTTCAGTACTTTAAAGCGCTTTTCCCCACTTCTTTCTACCTATTTTAGTTTCTGTAGTTGTTAAAATCATTCTCATATAAGAAATGAGGATCTATCTTGTTGTTCTCATGATTTTTTTCCTTATCCTTAGTTTTGAATAGTTTGGTTATAATATCCTCGTGGGTAGCTTTGTTTATATTTGTCCTATATGGGGTTTATTGAACTTCTTGAATCTGTAGGCTATGTCTTTTACCAAATTTGGGGAGTTTTCTGCCATTATTTCTTGAAATATTTTCTTCTGCAATGCATTCTTTCTTCTCTCCTCCTAGGAGTCTGTTGACATGCATATTAGACCTTTTGGTGTTGTCTAATCGGTTCCTGAGTCTGTGTGTACTTTTTGTCAATCGTTTCTCTTTATGTTATGCAGATTGGAGAATTTATATGGACAGATACTCAAAATCAGTGAATCTGCTATTGAGCCCATCCAAGGTGTTTTTAATTTCAGTGACTGTATTCTCATATCTAAAATTTCCTTTTGGTTTTCTTTGTATCTTCTGTTCCTTTGCTGAGACATCCTGTGTTTCCATTGATTTCAAGTGTATTTGCTCTTACTTCTTGGAGTGCTTTTATAACGTTTGCTTTAAAGTCTCTGTGAAACAGCTCCACTCTACGGATCATCTTGCCGTGGCGTCTGATGGTTGTCTTTCCCCATGTGAACTGAGAGGAGTAAATTTGGATAGACCTGTTGAATATTATGTTATGATATTCTGGCTTTTATTTAAGTCTTATGAGAATGTTGATATTTTTGTTTCATCAGGCAGTTGACTCAATTGAGTTCAGTTTAAATTTCTGCCAAGCTTTCCGTGGTTATCGTTTCAGTGTCAGTTCTGCTTACAGAGCCTTTACGATGCTTTCAGACCTTCCCCATGTTTGTGCCACGAGTGGCCAGTCTGGGACTCGGGGGATGGTCTGTCTTACAGTCCAGTTCTCAAAGGCGGTGATTGCTGCTATAAGGGTCAGATCCACGTCGGTGCTGTTCGGAGATGCCACGGGGAGTTCATACGACTTCATGGAGTTTCGTGAGCTCCTCCTCTTCTGCAGTCTCCCCAGAGCTGTCTGCTTCTCGGGGCTTCCCCTTTCGGTGCTCCAGCCAGAAAACTGGGGTTTTATTTACCCGGATCCGAGGTGCACTTCCTGGGACTGCCCACTTCTGGAGCAAAGCAGCAGAAGAACAGAGAGTGGAAAAAGCAGGGGGGTTTATTCTACCCTCTTAGAAGCACAGCTCGTCAGAGTTCCAGGGTCCTTTGGCCGCCACTGTGCCAGCAGCCCTGCCACCGCGAGACTGCTTGGGACTGGGCTCACGAGAGCAGGGGTGAGCGTACGGGGGCCGCCCCCATTCTCTCTGAGCACTAGGGCCCCCTCCCCTGCTCTTGGAGCAGGCATGTCCATGCCTTTGCCCTCTGTAGCGTTCATGCTGCATTGAGTCAGGACTGGAAAAAATGGTAAACTTAGCACCAGTTTGGTGGTATTGTGAATTCCGGTCTTCATCCCCAGTTCACCTGTTCTGGTTTACTTCTCAGAGTTCTCAAATCGCTGCTCCATGCCTTCCGGCCAGGTGTTATAGCTGCACTGAGTGGGAGAGACAGGGCATAGAGTGTTTATTCCTTCGGAAACATTTCCTTTTTCTTTTAAAATTTACGTGCCTGGTACATCCAGACAGTGTAATCCTATTCAGCACTAAAAGGAAATGAGCTATGAGGCTAGGAAAAGACATGGAAGAACCTTACACGCATTACTAAGTGAAAGTTAATTTGAAAAGGCTACATACTGTATGATGCTAAACATGTGACATTCTGGAAAAGACAAAACTATGGAGAAAATGGAAAGCTCAGTGGTTGCCTAGCTTAGGGAGTCGGGGAGGAGAGGAGGGGTGGAGCACAGAGGATTTTAGTGCGGTGTCACTCCTCTCTATGATGCTACAACGGTGGATACGTCATTACACATTCGTCTAAACCCGTAAAATCTGTAACACCAAGAGTGAGCCCTAGTGTAGACTAGGGTTTCTCAGTGATAATGATGCCAGTGCAGGTTCATCGGTTATAACAAAGGTACCACTCTGCTGTGGGCTGTTGATAGTGGGGGAGACTAGGCATGTGTGGGGACAGGGTTACTTGGGAAATCTCTGTACCTTCTGCTGAATTTTGCTGCGAAACTAAAAATAGAGTCTATTGAAGAAGTCATGTGTCAAAGCATCTCGCATCAAAATAAGAATTGTAGGGCCTAGTAAATAGAGTTGAAATTTCAGGCAGTTCATTTGAAAACAGAGAGGAAATAAAATTATCAAAGAAAGTATAATGCACCCTTGGAAGTACACCCAGTAATGCCACACATTTCATTTCGTTTTTTGTAGTTAGGGCATGGCCGTTCATTCGTTTCTCCCGTACAGTTTCTGGGCTCTATCCCTGATTAGAATTACCTGGGTTTTAGTTAGTAATTTTTTAAACACTAAAACTTTATGATTTCACTAAGAATGTGCAGTGCCTTTCACGTAAATCACTGGGATTTTAAAAAGCCAAGCCCTATGATCATTAGCCTCTGGGTGCTGGGCTGGTATGCAGGGTGGGGTCTGCTGGTAACCTGAGAGTGACAACAGCTGTACCATTGCTCACAGGCCCGAGTGTCTGGGAAAGGAGTGTTCCCGCAGGCGGCCTGCTGCGTGGGCGCAGGGCTTGGTGCCAGGAAGCATATGAAGAGTCAGCAGCCCAGCCGACGCTGAAATCGCCAGTCATCCCCACGCTGAAATCGGCAAGGAAAGCACATCCTCTGTGGAGGCACCCTCCCTCCCGCCCCCAGTTCTACAGATTATAGCTATCGTTTTATTATTTTCGTGGTCACTTGGCTTTTGGAAGAGGAGTGCTTGGAAGAGGCTGATCCGTGCTCCCTGGCTTCGGTGTCTGGAATCACGGACCCGTCTAAATATAGCGCCGTTGTCTCCGGTGGAGCTGAAGGAGGGGATGGGTGGCCATAAATGGGAGTGCGCTCTCCCTGGGGCTGGTTCTCAGGTCGGCTAAGCTCCGGATCAAGTTCACCCTGTTGTGTGTGTGTGTGTGTGTGTGTGTGTGTGTGTGTGTGTGTGTTTCTGTGAATGTGGAGCTTCTAAATTTATTTATCATTTGATATAGGTATTTACGTGCTAGTGTTTGCAGCCACTGTGTTTTTGGTCCAGAGATAGGATTGTCCTTTAGGCGTCCTCAGGGGCCGCGCTTCTTGTTTTGTACATGCCTAGCATGTAGGTGCAGGAAGGAGGTCGGTAAATAACATGAAACTGATCTGCTCTGGTGTGTGGCCAGGAGTTCAAAAAGCAGGTGGAGAAGGGAGATGGCCCATCCGGGATCCTCTCCTGATGGCTTCTTACATGGCAGCTCTGTGCTGCGTGTGTTTGCAGGACATGACCACACTAAGTTCTTGTGGACGCCTGGGAGGGTGGCCTTGTTGTCACCTGCGTTTGATGGCACAGGAACTGCAGTGGAGAAAGAATGATGCCTCCTCTCTCTGTCCAGCAGTCCATCCGTCCATCTACCTGTCCGTTGTCTGTCTGTCCATCTGTTATTTGTTATTAGTTATATCCACATAGGTCCCAGAGGCCAATTAGCATCACAGAAACTTTTTTTAAAATTAAGGATGACTGACCCATAGGGAGAACAAAAGACTTTATAGAGAGTAAAAAAAATCATTACTTTTTTTATCCGGAGAGAAAAATTTAAAAATACTCTTTACTCATTATACTTCTAAAATTTAGAAAGTGACCATAACTGTTATTCGAGAAGAAAATAACAAATTATTATAAAGTTTCTCAAATTCTTTGTAAATGTTTATATCTTATACATCCTAAATAATGAAAGATACACTCTAACTCCTTTTGGAATTGAGTTCTCTGTTGGGTGGGTGGGGAGGGGGCAGGAAAGGAGAAAGAAAGAAAGCGGGTCAGTCTGTGGAAGGCAGGAAGAGGAGTAGAGGATGCTGGAGAAACACGGAGAAGCGGAGACAGAAAAACCAGGGACCAAGAGACCGGGGTGGGGGGAGGGGGGGGAGGGCGGGGTGTTGGAGAGACTGAGATAGGAGGGGCGGGTGCTGGCTCCCGTGCTGGCTGAAGGATCAGATGGAAATTACCCCCAGTATCCTTGTGCGGTTCGTTAGTCCTTTCTCCATTTTCTACCAGTGTATTTTTTAATTGGTTATTTTGGAAGGATGTCAAGTTTACAGGAAAGTTGCACACAGGCCCCCACTCGCCGCAGGGCTGACGCCCAGCTCTGACACCAAGAGCCTGGTTTTCAGAGCCGTCCGTAGATGGACGTACTTACCCCTTTAATGCCCTGCATATGACCCACTCCTTCCCCACGCCAGCTGCCTCCTTGGCCATCTAAGTCAATACCTTTTCAAGAAAATAAAAGCAAGGGAAGGAAGGGAAGAGCACCTTTTAAAAAGCCTTATTTTCCAGTGAAACGATGAAGGTTGGACACATCAAGGAAGGTTCAAGAGATTTTAGAAATTTACTTTGGGACTTCAGAGTTTTAGTGGGTAGAGACTTTACATTGAAATAAACATTCTGTTTCCATAATTTGAAAAATAACAGCTTTATTGAGGTATAATTTACATACCATACAGTTCTGTGAATTGTTTATTCACAGAACATTTATTTCTGTGAATTGTTGCCGTCCAAGAAGCCCCAGCGATTTCAGGCGGAGGCACCACTTTATGAGCTCAGTTACTGGCTCACTTCCTGCATCAGCGTCCTGGCGGGGGAGAGGGTTCAATATGCACTCCTTGTGGGGGTCTTATTAGTGACCTGGTCCCGGGAAACCAGTCCAGGCAGGCGTGCGTGGACCTGAACGCTGCCTGCCTGCTGACAGTGAACCTGGCCAGCGAGGTGCAGAGGCCCAGCTGCGGACTTCAGGTGCAGTCGCACCCTTCAGGCTGTGGGCAGGGGTCACGGCCTTTCTCAGGCTGAATGACTGGCCCAGACCTTCGCAAGTGCAGACCTGGCAGTTTTTGACTCAGCGCAGCGTTTGCTTGGGCCAGAGCATCCGTGGTTGTCATGGCAGCAGGGAAGCCTCACCCAGGGATCCCCATCCTGCTGGGCCTGTGGTGTGGCCCCACTGCTGCCTTTGCTGAGGCTGGTGATGGGGCCCTGCTGGAGCCAGGATGGGGGCCCTTCACCATCTGGGGGGGGGTCAGTGCTTCTAGACGTGTCCCTGACTCAGGGGCCGCACCAGCCATTCACCCTCCGCAGCACCCTCTGCTCCACTTTACTGTTCTTATCTGGCCCATCTTCCTCTTTACTCCTGAGTCTCCGATGACCCCCTCTGCCCTGTGTGCTGAAGGCCACACTCTTTCTAGGGCTGGGGACCTCCACCCCTGCTCTGGGCCCAGGCACCGCAGGGAATGGTCCACACCGTGTCCAGCCCCTGCTTCCCTGCAGCCTCACAGAAGGCAGGGGAGTGAGGCCTGAGGGGAAAGGGCAGGCCCCCCCACCTGGGACCCCCTTCCTGCAGGTGCCCTTTCCCGTGGGCACTGCTGCAGGGGACACTCTGGCCTGCCTATCGCAGCGACCCGAGTGAGTAAAGGACACCTTAGCACAGGTTTGAATGTGCCGCGCCCGGCTGTTGGCTGTCCAGCCCAGATCCCGAGTTCTAATTCACACGGATTCCTTAGAATTCCCGCTTTCTTGTCGCCAAAACGAGGCGCTGTCCCAGCGTCTGAGTGCACGTCCTGCATCGTGAGCTTCACTGTCTGAGCTGCTGGGCATTTGCTTCTTCGCAGGACACTTCCTCCTGTGTTTATCCCAGTGTCTTATTTGTAGAAACAAAGAGCGTTTCCCAGGAAAAGGAAGGGAGCTTACTGCCGTTGAAGAGTACATAAGATGCTAAGGGCTTCTTTGTTAAAACAGAGAAACCCACACATCCCTCTGCCATGGGGAGGGGACAGACGAGAGGAAAAAGAAAATGCAACTGGGGGGCGGGGGGGCATGTTGGGCCCCAGCAGGTCGGTCATCAGGGTCCACGAACGTTCTCGGAGGACGAGGAGACAGTTGCTTCTATTTTCCACGGAGAGGTGACAGCTGGAATTTCTAACCGCTGGATGCCTGTTTTTGAATAACTTTGTCCTGGCCCGGGGTTGGAGTGGTGGGGGCGATGCCTGCGGGGCTGGGGGGAGGGAGGCATGCAGAATTCAGGGAGCTCCCAGCGGACTAGGTGCGTCGCAGCTGGACAAGGGCCCCCTCCCAAAGGCACTTGGGTCCTGGCAGCCTGGGCCCCTGGAGTTTTGCAAGTTTCCCACGTGACTCCCATGGGCCCCTCTGCCTGTGCCCCTGCATCTCCCAGGTCTCTGCTTGCCAATCTGCTCCCGGATGGTGGGGAACTGGTTTGTTTTTCTCTGACCTTTCCTCGAGAAGAGGCTCGACTCCTTTTCTCTGGTGGAGCCTCACTCCCCAGCCCTCCCTCCCCACAGATCTGCTCTGCAAAGTGGGGAGGCCAGTGGACGTGGGAGCCACACGGGCCAGGACCCCGGGGGGCAGCCCAGTCCTGTTGGATGTGGCTCCGTCAGATAGATCTGGAAGTGGGGGGAGGTCCCCCGACAGTCTAAAAATTCTCATTGTGCAAAGGGAGTCCTGTACCTAGATGTTGAGAATGTCCTTTAGCTTCACACGGTGTTACTGCAGAGGCAAATAAACAAGAGTTGATACAAATGCAGCCTTGTTCTGGCATCTCCCGGATGTGCCACCAGGCCTGTCCTGCAGCTGGGAGTGGCCTGGGTCCTGGGGTGGGCCTGCCTCCCGGCAGCTGGCCCTCTGGCCCCTCCCGTGGCTGAGGACTGACAGCGCCCTGTTGCTGTTATCAATGAAAAAGAAAACATTGCTGCCATATCAGTAAACAAAGGGTGTTGCAGCCATCAGGCTATCACATTACAGCCTCCTCCTCATCACTGAAGAGGCTCAGGTTGGGAAGAGACAAGACACTGGCCCCAGGTAACTGAGGTGGCCATCAAAGGGATGATTTCAGGGAGCCCAGACTCATGCATCTTCCCATAGATGCATAGAAAAGCGCTAAATTCCTTAACTTGAGATGTCTGGTTTTCTTTCATTAACGGTAATCTTAAAAAAAAAAAAATTCACAGCATAGGTTAGCTTTATGTTTTTTTTTGTTTTTTTTTTAGTGATATATGTATTTTTTAATCTAGGCCAACTTCCAATTTTTTTTTTTTTACATTTCTATTGGAGTATAATTGCTTTACAGTGGTGTGTTAGTTTCTGCTTTACAACAAAGTGAATCAGTTATACAT
>NW_021145790.1:7704-7986 GCF_002837175.3 Physeter macrocephalus | reverse complement strand
TTTTTCTCCTTCTGACTTACTTCACTCTGTGTGACAGACTCCAGGTCTGTCCAGGTCTGTCCATCCACCTCACTACAAATAACTCAATTTCGTTTCTTTTTATGGCTGAGTAATATTCCATTGTATATATGTGCCACATCTTCTTTATCCATTCATCTGTTGATGGACACTTAGGTTGCTTCTATGTCCTGTCTATGGAAGCAACCTAAGTGTCCATCAGCAGATGAATGGATCTTTGATAGAGGAGGCAAGAATATACAGTGGAGAAAAGACAGCCTCTTC
>NW_021145790.1:0-7576 GCF_002837175.3 Physeter macrocephalus | reverse complement strand
AAACAAATGAAAGAATGCTCAACATCATTAATCATTAGAGAAATGCAAATCAAAACTACAATGAGATATCATCTCACACCGGTCAGAATGGCCATCATCAAAAAATCTAGAAACATGCGCGTCCACCTGCCGATGCAGGGGAACCGGGTTCGCGCCCCGGTATGGGAGGATCCCACATGCCGCGGAGCGGCTGGGCCCGTGAGCCATGGCCGCTGAGCCCGCGCGTCCGGAGCCTGTGCTCCGCAACGGGAGGGGCCACAGCAGTGAGAGGCCCGCGTACCGCAAAAAGAAAAAAAAAAAAGTAAAAATATGCATTTACATGTGTGTTGCAATCTTTAGATAGAGAGGGTCACACCCAGAACTCATTGCTTATGGTTTTCAGCTTCGGATTCTCTAACGTCAGCTAAGAACTTAAAAAGAATTTCGATCAAATCTTAGTGCGGTTTACAAAACAGAAATAGATCTGCAGACATAGAAGACATACTTATGGTTACCAAAGAGGAAAGTGGGGAGGAGGGATAAATTAGGAGTTTGGGATTAGCAGATACAAACTACTAGATATAAAATAGGTAAGCAACAAGATCCTACTGTAGAGCACAGGGAACTATAGTCAATATCCTGTGATAAACCATAATGGAAAAGAATATGAAAAAGAATAGATATATATGTGTTTTGCTGTACACCGGAAACTAACACAACACTGAAAATCAACTTCAATGAAAAAAGAATCTGAGTGCAGAACCCTCCTGGGACTGACACATTTTCTTTTTCCTCCTTAGTCCTTAGACTTTCCATCACCTAAGTAAACCAGTCATTCATTCATTCATAGCAACTTACTTTGTTTTCCTTAAACATCTATCTTAGGTTACACGAAAATAATCATATTTTGTCTCTTTACACTCATTACGTTCTGTAACGTATTCTTGAAATGACATGATCAAAATAGTTAGGTCCCGCTGGGATAAGCAGTTTGGGGATAACAGAATCACCTCTTGGGTGGCGCATTCCCGAGCTGGCAGAAGCGCATTGAGCTGCTCACCAGAGGGCAGCCCACCAGCTCCAAGGACAGTCGTGTGTTTTCGAGAAAGTGCTGAAGAAACGGGATGAAGAGGCCCCGGGAGAGTGAGGTTATAAAGCTGGCACGTCCAGATCCCGAGGGCTGTGTGCCCTTGAAAGGCTTTTGGACTGTATCCTACAGGTCGGGAGTTGGCACACCTTTCTGTAAAAGGGCCAGATAGCACATGTTTTCAGGTTTTCAGACCGTATGTCTCTGCGGGGCCCGCTCAGCACTGAGCTTACATACATAAGTGTTTAGTGTGTAAAAAAACAGGTGTGGCTGGAATCCACTAAAGACTTATTATCCAATAAATAATGGACGCTGGCATTTGAATCTCATGTAATTTCACATGCCGTGGAATATTATTCTCATCTTGCTTTTCTCCCTCAGCCATTCAAAAATTGTAGAAAATATTCTTAGCTTGCCGACCACAGGAAAACACAGGGGACAGGAATCTGCCGGCCCCTGAGATGGGCTGTCCCTTCCGTCTGCGGCCGGAGTTGAACCAGAGGAAGCCAGGTCAAGCCCACTGTTTACGCCCCTTGTTACTGTACCCGCTCCTGGGCGTCTTCATTGTGATCCATCCTTTTTAAGGACCTGGATATAAGTCTCACAGAAGGTAGGCTGAGGTTCACGAAGTTGGTCAGGTCACACTACAGAGCTGTCTTTCCATCTTCGTGCTACTTGCTCCGCCATTGTTGGCTCATATGCAGGAGGTTCTCGGAGTCCGCTCAGCGTCAGCCAGGATGCTTTTTAAACTTAATTCCGGAATCAGACTCTACCAGGGAACCCACATTTATCAGATGCCCGCCCTCCAGGTGGTTCATAATTTATACACCACAGCTTGTGGACTAACGCACTGACCCCCCTGCACGGCCAGGAACCAGATCTGATGGGTCATCCCACGGGGATTCCCGGGACGAGGACGTCGCAGGGACCATAAAGTAAATGGGATTTAGGTGGGTACCTGTCTATAGCTAATGAGCTCCCATAGTATCCCTACTGAAATAATTAAATTTTACCAAAAATTAATAAGACTTAAATCTTGGGATTCACACATATACACACTCGCAGATTTCTCAGATCTGCTGGTCTTCTGTGTTTTGTTTTGTTTTTTTAAGTTGAACAATAAAATGCATGGTAGGCACATAGTAAGTGTTGAGTAAATTGCCATCAGTTAATACTGAGGAAGACCTTTGGGGCTCAGATCTCCGTTTGTGTATCTTTCTTTTCTCTATTTATTTTTTCCCCTTTCAGCACCCTATTTTCTCTAAAAAATACCCTCCCAGTAAACTCCAGTCTCACGACAGGATCTGACAACGGTTATTAACTTTACATCAGTATGTTATTTCTCCCGAGGATATTTGCGTTTGCATTATCTCTATTTATCCAACGACAAACACTGTCTCTTTTAGAAGTAAGCCAAGTGCAAGCAAGACAAATGTTTCTGTCCGCTGCCAAAAATGCACCCTGCGTTCCCTGACCCTCTTTGCCCCACGAGACTCTGGAGAACAGTACTGGCACATAGTAGGCGCATCATACATGTGTGAATGAATGAGCATATTGAGGAAATTCAGTACTCTAACCAAGAATGTGCGTCTTTGGAGGAGATCTTGTTTTGAAGTCTTTCTGGAACGGAACTACTGCTATTCACCACCTCAGGGCCAGTGCTGGCTCTGCGCTTTGCAGCACTGGGGCTGTATAAAGAAGCCTTTCTAGAGGAAATGTTTTCTCTTCCTCTCTTCTTAAAAGGGTGCCTTTTATTTTGCTCCAAGGGAGCCGCATTGCTCAGACGGGTGTCCAGGGGCAGCTACCATCCACAGGTTATGCTTGGCAACAGTGTTTCTAAGACAACACAGGTGCTTCCAAACCTAAGTCCATCTCAGAGGGCGTAAAAATAGACTTCAGATGGAAGTGTGCGTGTTGGAGATATTTTGGTTCCTGTCTCTTTTCCTGATTTGCTGACTTGATTAAATCCAGATGGGGGAAAAGAGAAGCTGCACACCAAGGGGGCTTCTGAGGAACTCCTTCTGTCCTGTGTGGGTACAGCTGTCCACTAGCTTAGGGTTTTCTCTGGGGCTTTTTCCTACCACATCTTCATTTGGGGGCGACAGAGCGTACCTTGTTTCTTGACCCAAGATTCTTTGATGGGGAGGGCTGGTAGAACTGTGAACGTCTGTTTTCTAACTGCATCTCGAAACTAACTAATAGACAGTGTCTATAAAGAAACTATGAAATACTCTCCCTTTTCTGACTCCGGCTTTCACAAAGTCAAGGATTATTATGGCGAGCCAGAGTCACAGTTGCATTTACTGTGGTTTAAGTGAAGTCTTGTCTGTTCGCCTGGAGGAAACCATGGAACAGAGGCGCGTGGAGCTCTGGGGAAGGTCTAGCCAGGTCTCCTGACCCTGAACTCCCATTCTGCCCTGCGCGGCGAGCTGCCTGGACAGATCCTGACCCCCTCCAGATCTCTGCACGCCTGCTCCCCTTCCTGGCCCAGCTGCTCAGACAAGGGACTCTGTGTGTGACAGCATCTTGTCCCCTGTGTCGCGAGCACATGACAAGCCCTGCCCTCTCTCCCATGCTGAGCATCTTTCTCCTCCTTCCCTGGGGTCACTGATGTAGGACGTGACTTAGGATCCACTTGCTGTGAGGATAAAACTTCCTTCCTCCTGCCCCCCGGGTTGCTTGGAGACACAGGACTAGCCTGAAGTGACACTGAGCAATTAGCTTGTCACCAAGCCACGGGCAGCTGGGTACCCCCTGCTATCTCTGTCTGTGCCCCTACCCCCCGCTGACTCCGATCCCCCCCCCCACCCCCGACTCTTGCTTCCTTGGGATTTGCACCTAAACTCAAGCTCTGTTTTGAGGGGAACCTATGACACCCCGTGTTAATTCCTCACCTGGAAAAAGGGGTTATGATACACCTGCTTCTAGAGTTGTGAAGAGCCCGAAATTTTTTTTTTTTTTTTTTGAGAGTTATGTTTTATTCAGCAGGGAGTTTTAGGACTTCAAGCCCGGGAGGCAGAATCTCAAGTAACCCTGAGAGAACTGCTCCGGGGAGGTGAGGGGGGAGCCAGGATGTATAGGAGTTTTGCAACAAAGAAGAGCCCGTAATTTAAATGTATACAGCACCTCACACACAGTGAATACTTAACTTGGAGCTGTTATTATTAATTCTTATCATTTTGTGAAAGTGTGATAGGAAAGGCTATTCTTGAGGAAGACTGAAAGTTCCGTACATACTCTGCTATTATGGGTAAATTCAGAGGACATTGCTTGGGCAGAGGTGTTGTTTCCTACAGGGAATGGTTACCATGCTGTAGACTGTACGTGGTGAATTCTCCTTTTGGACAGATTGCTAGGGATGTTGGCGCTGCTTTCTTCCATTCCTGGCTCTGTACCCCTTGGTTGGCATAAAACCCCTGGTTGCATCTCGGGGGGATGAAGGAAAAGTTTCCTTATTGAGGACGGGCAGGAACAATGTCCCAGATGCCACACAGTAGACGCCCTGCCCTCTGGGGAGGGAGGCGAGCTGTCCAGGTCATCACTTGCTCATTCTTAGGGGAGCGGTCTGCAGAGGGCAGAGGGTGTACGCCCCAGTGTGCCTGCCTCATGATCCGTTGGGTTTGGGGAGGGACGTATTTAATTTTTGTCTTATCCTTTCCAAAGTTTTATTTCCGTGCAGCTTCTGTTATGTTCACAGTACACTAGTAATGTGTCTCTATTTATAATAAATACATACAGAAAAATGGAGCCCCCGCTCCCAGCCTGAGCGGCTTCACCCTTGGGGTTGTCTTGCACCCACCTTGCATGTGCACATCAGGAGAGCCTGGCCACGCTTCAGGCCGGGTGGACACCCAGACAGGGGCCCGGAGAAGGTCCTTTATGCAGTGATTTACAGCAGGGGGCTGGGAAAGCGTACCAGGGTTGGCATCGTTAAAGAGGTAGAAACAGCAGTGGTTTCAAAATTGTTTTCTGAAAAATCCTACTTAAGTAAATAAAATAACTCTTTACGTTGGAGGTTTTCCTTCAAACATTGACCTCTGTGTGGCCTCCAGGTTCCTGTGGAAGGAGAAAAGGTGGCAGTTGGAGATTTTTAAAAAGCAAGACGGTGTCTTGGCCACCTTTGGGGCTTATTCTCAGCACCTGTGGAAGTCCTGACCATTGTGACATTTTGTGTGTGTGTGTGTGTGTGTGTGTGTATATATATTAATATATATTATAATTAATTATAATTTATATAATTGTTATATATTAATATATATATTTTAATTTCTAAGCATGTTATTCCGCTTAGCTTTATGATAAACCATGGGTTAAAAGTCAGAAGCAGAAGAGGCCCTGATGTTGAGATGTGAGTTAATGGGGAAGATAAAAAAGGGGCTCATTATACAAATTCGCCCTGTGATACTCCTCCCGAGACAGCTAAGCTGCGGATCCAAGTAACAATGGTATGTCTCTTGGGCTGAGTGTCCGTGAAACTGCACGTTAGAAAATACATACGTGCTGCTGCTGTCCTGAAACCTCTTCATTTTTCCTTGCCTGGGAGTGGGGACTGTCCTTACACACACTGCACTGTTTGTGCAGAGGTGCTGGCAAGTTGCAGCCGAAAAGCCATGTCTCCCTTTGTCATTTAAAATAAGAGCCATCTGATCTTAAAAAAAGGGAAAGTGTCAAACATCCAGTTCACAAGAGCAGTTTTGCCTAGAATACATAGTTAAGTTTCAGTCGGCATTTTATCGTACATTTCATTTCCGGACAGAGAATGAAATAATCACTTTGTAACTCATTTGCCCACATCTAAGTTGTTTCCCACAAAATGAAAACATGCTGACAGTATGCGCCGCTAGTTACATAACAAGTCAAGATTTATCTCTATGTGTAATGAATATTTGTTAAGTATCATTTTAAATGATCCCCAGGGGAACTTGTCATATTGTATATGACTGTGAAAGAGGATTGTGAGTCCAATAAAACGCTGGGAAACGTGCATCCTTTGGGTCACGTCTGGCCCTACGTTTTGTTACGAGTTCAGAGCTGTGTCCTCGCGTGGAGAGGACGTCACGGGGATGGCTGCTGCTTCGGGATGTGTAGGTGTACGTACACCTGCGAATCCACACTCCTGTGAATCCACGCGGACCGTCGACCCATGTGACTCTGAACTCCTGGTTGGAGGCAGGGAGCCTGGGCCGTGGAGGAAGGGTCACAGGCAGGCTGCCCGGCATAGCCAGCTGTCGGGGAGCCCCGCACCCTCCTCCTTTCCCGCGCCCTCCAAGGATGCCAGCGTTCTGCACGTGCATTTTGGGTCTTGGCACTGAGATGAGTCCTGTTCCCAGGGCTGGCAAGCGGGACGTCGCCTCTCCACCTGCATGGAGGCCAGGGGCTCTGCCTGGACCTCGCGGTCCAGCCGCCACCTGGGGTTCCTCCTGCCTTCACCTCTCGGCCGCCCTGCCTGCCCTTTCCCTGTTGGGCCGGCCCAGGGTTTGGGAGAGTGGCCCTGCTCTCCGAGCGCCAAATCCTTACGTCTCCTCTGCCTTCACAGGGCTGCCTAATCTTTGACCCCCCGTGCCTTGTCTTTGGAGTGGGGGTGGGATTGCACACACTGCTGGCGTCAGAAGCTGGAACAGGAGCCTGTGACTGTCAGACCCAGGAAAGTAAAGAGAAGGGTAAGATGCTCCTCTGAGGTACCTGCCGTAGATGAACCGCGCCTGGGTTTCCTGAGGCACCTGACCAATGTCATGTGCCTTTCCAGGCAACTTCAAGTTGGACACGAAAGCTGGGATGACGTGCCAGTGATGGAGAGCCCTCCGTGCCCCCTGGGCTTGGAAGGAGATAGGAGAGGCCGCAGGCCATTCCAGCCCCACCGCTGGAAAACGTCTGTCTGCCTATCTATCTATCTATCTATCTGTCTATCTATCTATCTATAGACCTAAGTTTGTCTCTCTGTTTGTATCTATCTATCTATAGATCTAAGTTTGTCTCTCTGTTTGTATATCTTTCTATCTATCATCTCTCTGTGTCTGTCTGTCTATCTAAGTCTGTCTGTCTGTATATCTTTCTTCTCTGTATCATCTTTCTATGTCTGTCTATCCTTCTGTCTGTCTGTCTGTCAGAGGGAACAGTTACTGGACCCATCACGTCCCCTTGAACACAGCATATTGTGTTTCATCCTATACCCCATGCACCCCATCTGCAGTGTTTTGATGTTACCAACTCAATGTACAGTTAAAAAAAGCATTTGGTTCATTTTGCTTCAAGTTTTAGGAATAGCTTTTTTAAACTGTGTTTTCTTTCACAATTATGTGAAACAGCTGCCTTCACAGAGAGTGTCCGTCCTTGGTCTTGGTCCGGCTGCAGAGTTCCTCCACCGCGAGACCCCATCGTGGTTTGTTTAAACTGCCTCCTAGGGATGGGCGCTGAGTTGTTCCTGCTGTCCCTGTGATGAGCAGGTCCCCACAGAGCTGCCTGTGTGCACGTCCTGCCTGCACTTTGATTCTGAGAACCGGGGGAAGGTGT
>NW_021145789.1:0-52012 GCF_002837175.3 Physeter macrocephalus | reverse complement strand
TTCCGTTTCCCCGCAGGACACACTCTTCTGTCTGGATTGGGACGGGTGGCCTCCTGAGTGTGAAGTAGGGGCGGGATATGGGGACGGTCTAAGATCATATGTCTTCAGTTTCATCCAGTGGCGTCTTGGTACATGTTCAACAACTACCTTCCGGAAGGAAAAACCAGCCCTGATTTCTAGTGTCTCTTGATTCCTGTGGTGTAAATATTCCCATCATGGTCCATTTCAAGCTACCATGTGACGTCACTGAAGGCAGATTCGGGAAGAGAGGCTTGTAGCACGTTCTTCACAAAGACACGAGTGACCGGGGTCCCCTCAAGAGCAGACGGTGGCAAAACGTGATAGAAGAATGAGGAAGTGATGCATCCTGAGAGTTCTATCTTTGTGTTTAATAAAATACTTTAAATTCTAAGTTGATATAAATTAAGTTTTGATAATGGCCATGTTTAAAAGCTGACTCACAGACCTCTTGGAAATGGAGCAATCGGTTCTTGCAAACTGTAGGTTGCACAGCACACCACAGGGCCACATCACCCTCTCACTGGCACCCGGTAGCTCAGATTTCTAAGGCTTTTTGGAATTTGTGGCATAAATAGGCTTGTTTCTTACTGGTTTCTCCCTCTGCAAGCCTTCTGATTTTGCTGCGGTTTTAGAAGATGGAAAGTAAAAGGTGGGGGAGTAGTCAAGGTGAATACATTTATATATTGATATATATGTGTATATCCACACACACACATGTGTATATGTGTATTTATATTTCTTTTCATTTTCTCTCTTGCCCTTGTAGTGAGGTTTTGGGAAGGTGTGCCAGTTATTCCTTGTGACGGTTTATAACTCTTTACATTAAACCTTCCCTGTTCAAATTTCTTCTCCTGATTGGGCGCTGACTGAGATGGGGTGGTGCCGGCTGAGTCAGTGCCGACCTGCTGGGTCACACGGGAAGTTCAAGTTCAAGCAAGCTAGCTATCTCAGGCATTTGTCTTCCCTCACGGTCTGCAGCCACGCTGTCATTCTCCCACCAGGGCCGTCACCTCAGTTTAAGCCCTTTCTAGTTTCGTTTGTTGGTTTATCTCTGTCCCTCCAATTCACCCTTCACACAAATGACGGGGTCATCCCTCCAAATGGTCTCACGGA
The DNA here is from genome assembly GCF_002837175.3 of Physeter macrocephalus. Classification (NCBI taxonomy): domain Eukaryota; kingdom Metazoa; phylum Chordata; class Mammalia; order Artiodactyla; family Physeteridae; genus Physeter; species Physeter macrocephalus. The sequence continues at coordinate 50,878 of NW_021145789.1, read as the reverse complement.
AGGGCTGATCCTACACACTACACCTCGGGGGACTCCCGGTGCCCGGCTTTTGGCCACCCTGGGCCACGGGATGGGCCCAGCAGGAGGGTGGGCACACGGGAGGAGCCAGGCTGTCCCTTCCTCCCCGTCTCTGCTTCGGTCAGTGTCTCTGGCAGGGGTTACATCGTCTCTGTGACCCTGATTCCCACTAGTGGTGCCTGGCCACAGAGCCTCTCCTGCTGGGTGGCCTTGGCCTCGGCTCGGGTACCACCTCCGCTCCGTTCCCTGCCGGATGCTGATCTCCGGGTGGCCTCATGGTCTTTGAATGGCTCTTCAGCACGGTCAACACGGTCACACACCGTTTACCAAGGTCTCTATGCTACCTTCTCTCTACTCGACTCAAAGCCATGGGCTCCTTGCTCCTGGCCGGACTCTGAGTCAATGAATCCTGTCCTTGAACTTGACAAAGTCCCCTGCCCTTGGCAGGGAGAAGGTGGGGACATTCTTGATCCCCACCCATCACGCCACTCCCTTGCAGTTGATATTTTTCTTTTCTGTTTTCTTTTTAGTAAATTCCAATACTCGACACTAGCATGGGTAAAGCTCCACCTTATTTCTACTACTGCCCGTGTAGAATCCTGAAACCCAGAATATCTCCTCTCTAGCACTCAGGGCTTAACCTCCTGCCTGATGGTGACCAAAGGCCCTGGTGCCGGCGGAAGGACCAGCTCTGCGGGGCGGCCACTCACAAGCGGGCTGGAGAAGGATGCACGGCCCAGCAGCTGAGGAGGGTGAGTGACTCACGGGTGTGGAATTCCAAGGGTCAGGCCACCAGCGGTCAGTGAGTAATTAGGTGTGGCCACTGGTAACCTGCCTGGAGGCTGACTTAATCAACTCATCATTTCTGGACCGCCCGGGCTCAGCTTACCGCGGGGGTGGGGGCCTTGCACATTTATCTTCCTGGTTTGAGTCCCCGTTGGGTGAAACAAATCATGAGGAGACCAGCCTCGTCATCACCCTCATTTGTGACCAAACCCCAGAGCCCCAGGCTCTTTGATCGCAAGTTACGAACTCTGCTTCTCGGATGCCAGACTCGGGGGGGTTCAGGCCAGCGCTTGTTTTATAGAGAAGAAACAGACACAGTGAGGGCAGTGTCTTGGCTGAGGTTGGGGGATTGTTCCTGGGGTAGTAGATTTCAGGTGAGTTATGCTCCAGGCAGCACTGGCTGGCTGGAGGGCAGAAATGCAACCGTGGAGGGGAGGGATGGATCGATGCCCAGCACTCTGTGTCCTGGCAGCGTTTCTCCAGGGGTGCCCAGCCCAACCGGAGTCCCGGTTCTCCTTGAGAAAGGAGCATCTTGGAAAGGTGCTAAAAAGAATTTACTAAAAAGAAAACAGAAAAGAAAAATATCAGCTGCAAGGGAGTGGCGTGATGGGTGGGGATCAAGAATGTCCCCACCTTCTCCCTGCCAAGGGCAGGGGACTTTGTCAAGTTCAAGGACAGGATTCATTGACTCAGAGTCCGGCCAGGAACAAGGAGTCCATGGCTTTAAGTCGAGTATCTTGGAAAACACTGTCTCAGGAGAGACCCCAATAGAGCAATCATGCCTTTCAAGGGCTGGAAAAGATGGCTGTAACTCTACAGATGGGAAAGTAACTTTACGTTAGTGGCTTGCAGTGAAATTGTGAGATCGCACTAAGATTTCACTAAAATTGTGAGATTGTGCTGAGACCAAACTGCTAAATTAGTAGCTTTCCCTTTGGGAAGCCGGGGGAGGAGATGGCCTCCTCTGTGAATGTTTCTTCACCCTCGGTTTGCACAATATCCAGGCAAGTTTATTCACCCCTGGTTTGCACAATATCCAGGCAAGTCTTCTAATGCATTTCCACCCATCCTGGGAAGTGTGCTCCACATCTGCTGGAAAAATCAAGTCGGAAGAGACATCTGAGAAGTGCATGGACCCATCACTTGAGGAAGAGCCTGAGCCTGTGGATTAGAGCTGATCCACGTGCACCTCTAGTAACGGGGGAGGCAATTAGACCTGTTTCCACATCCCCAAAGGCGAGCGTGAGTGGCCAGGGGCTGTGCGTGGGGCAGCTGGGCCTGGCTGCCTCGAATCTTGTGCTGAAACCATCGTGTAGGACAGAGGGACCCGCAAAAAAATGAGGCTGTCCGACTCTCGTGGAATCGGGTCCCACTGAGTTGTGATACAGTAGATCCAGAAGCAACAGCACCCTGGGCTGGGTGGCCCTGCGGTGAGTGAGAGCCGGGCCAGAGAGGACTCTACGGCTCTTATGAACCTCACGTGGTTAAGCCTGGCTGCACAAAAGAATCTGAAAATCAGTTGAACAATCATGTTTAATAAGTGACCATATCTCAGCCTCAAATTAAGTTCAGGGCTGTTTAAAATGCATCAAAATCTTGCTTAGCTCACCAAGTACTTCCCTGTGTAGAAAACTCGGGAAGGTATTAATGATACTTTGCATCATGAATTATTTTACCTCCCTGCCCCTACCATCAAGGTGCTTTGGGGGTTTTAAATGGCAGATGACCCAGAAAGGGGTGTGGGCGGCAACTCAGGTACAAGGGGAAACAAACGACATGTGAAGGGATTGCCAGATGCTGGAGCCTTGGGGTCTAGCAGGTCTGGGTTTTACTCTCCATTAGTCTCTGTGTGACTCTGGGAAAGTCACACATCTCAGAGCTTTGGTTTTGGTGACTGTAACATGGGGATGCAGGTGGTATCTTTTTCACGGGCTTGTTTTGAGGATTAATGCAGAGGAAGTGTATTCACTGTACGGCATAATGTCTGATAAATGTACACAATCAAGACAGCGTTGGTGTGGTCACACAAGTTGTGGTCCCTCTGGGCTCCTGCATCACTTAGATCTGCCTTCCTTGGTGCCCCGTGTCCCCAGCTAGACGTGAGAGCCCTGAACCAGGAACCAGATGGTCTCTGCACACCCGCCGCCCAGCACCGAGCTTGGCTCTTCGCTAGTTGCTCAATGCAGAGCTGTTGAATGCACAGATGAATGAACAGAAGAAGGAGAGTCTGAGCTTTTACCGCTAAGCCCCAAGCTCTTCACGTTACAGTCTGCTGCCTTTAGATGCCATGACAGCAAACAGTGAAAGCAGGAACATGATTGGTTTAAACCCGTTAAACAATGGTGTCCTGTGCCATGGCCTCTAGATACATTCAGAAATGATAATCAAGGGGGCCTGGAGGCTACGACGCCCCGCCTTAGCAGCCATCCCTGGACGTGGTCTTCTGCAGCAGCGGGTCTCAACTTTTTTGGCACCAGGGACCAGCTTCGTGGAAGACAGTTTTTCCACGGACGGGGCGGGGGATGGTTGAGGGGGCAACGCGAGCGATGGGGAACGGCAGGTGAAGCTTTGCTCGCTCACCCGACGCTCACCTCCTGCTGTGCGGCCTGGCTCCTAACAGGCCTCAGACTAGTATCAGTCCGAGGCCCGGGGGTTGGGGACCCCTGTTTCTACAGCATCCAGTGGTTTCCCGCTCAGAGACCTGAAAACTAAGATTCTAAACAGTCTATGGATTTTCTTTTCTTTTTCTTTTTTTCTGTTTGTTTTAAATTTTTTTATTTATTTACTTTTGGCTGTGTTGGGTCTTGGCTGCTGCGTGCAGGCTTTCCCCAGTTGCGGCGAGCGGGGGCTACTCTTCATCGCGGTGCGTGGGTTTCTCACTGCGGTGGCCTCTCCCGTTGCAGGGCACAGGCTCTAGGCGTGTGGGCCTCAGTAGCTGTGGCACGCGGGCTCAGCAGTTGTGGCACGCGGGCTCAGCAGTTGTGGCGCACGGGCTCAGCTGCTCCGTGGCACGTGGGATCCTCCCGGACTAGGGCCCAAACCCATGTCCCCTGCATCGGCAGGCAGATTCCCAACCACTGCGCCAGCAGGGAAGCCCCTGGTGAAATACCTCCATGTGCTTCAACTTATAAAGGCCCACACGACTAACAAAGACATGGTTTACCATGGGAAAGAGTATAAAAAAGAATGTATATAGATGTATAACTGAATCACTTTACTGTACAGCAGAAACTAACCCAACATTGTAAATCAACTATACTTTAATTTAAAAAAAAAAAAAAAAAAAACAGAAAAACCTCCTGTGTTCTCGGTGCACAAAACCAGGAGCTCCTGGCAGTTTTGTTCAAGCTTTGGGTGCTTTGGCAGCTCCAGCAATGGTGCCACGGGAGCAGCCCACTGAAGACGGCGGATCGGGTGGTGACCAGGCCCCGAGGAGAGCCCTGTGCAGTCTGAGGTTTGAGGGGGAACAAGAGGGAGGAAGCTCCCATCTAGATGCTAAACTCTGGGCTGAGCCCATCCCAGATGTCAGCATCTCATGGAATCCTGATCGAGTGTGATTATCGCCGCGGCTTCACGTATAAAGGAACCCACACAAGGCATATAAGGGGAGGAAGCCTGACTTTGAACCTAGGACTGGCTGGTTTTGAAGCCACTGACTCCAGCTGCTGCCAGGAAAAGGAATCAGTCCAGGCAGACTAGTACAGGGACCCCGGGGGGGCTTTCTGAGACGCTCAGCCCAGCTGCTTAGGGCAAACCCCAGCGCTGCCAGAAACCCAAACCCAATTTGCAAAAGAATTCTGTTTCCTCTTCCCTCTTTGCTGAGCTATGGGGTTAGGCGTGAGTCCTTGAGTCTTTGGTTTCAAGAGCAGATATACCTGATGATCTATAGATTTATTTTACAGAATTTCCCGAAGTCAGAAGTTATCTGCAGAGGCCAAACAGGATTGCAGCCCAGGAGGACTACCTGAAAATAGGAAATCGGGCCTTTGGGGTTCCACTCAAAGGGAAGGAAGGATGAAGAGGTGGGTTTAGGGATTCCCTGGTGGCGCAGTGGTTGAGAGTCCGCCTGCCGATGCAGGGGACGCGGGTTCGTGCCCCGGTCCGGGAGGATCCCGCGTGCCGCGGAGCGGCTGGGCCCGTGAGCCGTGGCCGCTGAGCCTGCGCGTCCGGAGCCTGTGATCCGCAACGAGAGAGGCCACAGCAGTGAGGGGCCCGCGTACCGCAAAAAAAAAAAAAAAAAAAAAAAAAAAGAGGTGGGTTTAAAACTAAGCAAAGGAAAGTGCACTGATTTTTACTTTGTGGTTTGTTTTCCCTGTCTTTCCTTTCTGAGAGCTGGGTCGGGTCTTCTAAGATCACTGGAAGGTTATTAAACTGACCATTCTTTTTCCTGGAAGTTCATAAAGATAATATCGACCTCATGTGGCTAGAAAGCTCAAACTTAGAAGCCAGACCCCTGCCATGTAGGGAGGGTGGGCTCTGAAGGCTGGACCCCCTAACCACGTGGCTTGTTTTTGGTGAAAAGTCCTGAAATGTCTGAAATGGGAGATTGTCTTAGAGGAGGCCAATCAGAGGCCCTGAGACTTTGTGAAGGTTTTGTATCGAGAGGCGGCCAACTATCCCCTGCTTTCCAATCACGAATCAGAACTTCCTTCAACAGATGGCCGTTTCCATGGGGAGTTATTGGCTTCTGTGCAGGGCCTACTTTCGGTTACTTGATCTACAGAAGGCCCATAGATGTGAAGGCTCAGGGGAGTGTGTGTTTGCTGTGCTTCTCACTCAATCATATTCCAAGGGGAGGGCAGCTGGGGAGGCCCCTCCTGCTCCTTTGTACCTCCAGGGTCTCATGCCAAGCCTGGCAACACAGTAGGCCTAAGAGATGCTCACTGACTTCATAAGCGATTGCGTGAATACAGGAGATGACTGCTCTTTTGGCAACACTCCCCTCAACGAGGGAACATGCAGTCAGAGCAGACCCATTTGGATTTTAATGCAGCGCCAAGAAGCTGGCCCAGGCTGAGGAGATAATGATCACTGGGGTCAGGCTTGGCTTTGGGCCAGATGAAGTGTGCTTTGCCCCACCTTGGGTTGTGTTTCTCTGAATATCCCTGACTTCAGGACAGGCCAAATGCTGCCAACAGACTAGTCTTCCTGGGTCCCGCCGACACAGATCTGTGAGCCAGGATCTCAGCCAGCCAGACTTCTATTCCGGATTTCCCTGGGAAGGACCACCAAGCTCACAGCCCAGCTCTGGAAGCAAGCACTGCCCATATGCCCCAAGGCTGGCTTCCTCCAGCCAAACATCTGCTGCTTTCTTTCGAGTTCAAAGGTGACAACATCAGACATACCTAAATTCAAACTCTTGCTCTGGACAAGTGACTCAGCCTTTCTGAGCCTTCATTCTCTCCTCTAGAATAAGGATGCCATCCTAACATCCATCTCAAAGTGTGTGGTGAGAGTCAATGAAGACGGTTCTATAATGACCCTTACTACACGCATAATGGGGAAGAGCAAACCTGACTCATGTTGGATCTGTTTCTTTTCCTTTAACCCTTGTGCTCTCTTGCCTGTGCTGAGTCAGGCTGGCTCTGCACCTTTTGTAAAAGAATGTTGCCTGGAGCCGGAAATATACAGGATAGGCTATTCTCAAGGCTCTGACCTTTAAGGGTATAACACTTTTACATTCATATAGAGATACAAAGTTGCAGAACAGAGAATAACATTTGTCTTGTTGGAAGTTTACAGGAACATCCTGACCTGACCTCGGTGGACCGCGGCAAGAACAAAGGACTCTGACGCCAAGAAGTTTGAAACAACAAACCACGCCCCTTCCTCACCTTGCCTTTAAAAGTTCGTACTGAAAAATAAAGTGCTTTGCTGAAACCTTTCAGGGCGTTCAGGGTTTTTCCGTGCGACCCACCCGTCTCCTTGCAGGGCCCTGCAATATATCTTTTTCTGCTCCAAGCTCTGCCGTTTGGGTTCGTTCGGCCCGTGTGTCCGGCACACGAACTTGCATTTGGTAACGCACAGCCTAGCACACTTGTCCCTTCAGGGATGGCTCCCCTTTCCCCTTGCCTGACAGCCTTCTCTTGCTAATTTCCTCCAATGTTTGACATTATGGTGAAAGGACAGTTGAGGATGGGTGAGCACGCTTGTGATACACAGGCTTGGACAATGCTGGGAGTGCCCCATACTCATCTCAGAGGGCTGTTATCAAATGAATCAATCCATTAGTTCAATTTCACCATCGGCAAACTTGGCAGATTCTAACGTGATCCAGAAGCAGCCGATTGCTTTGCAGCCTTCTTGGTCCTCTCAAGAAGAATTCTTTCCACATCATCCTTCTTTTTAAACAGATTTACCAGAAGTCATTTGTTCTTACATTTCAAATGCAAAGTTATTTCCATTTTAACAGCCCTCTGCTATTAGTTTCTAGAACCGTGCCCTGTGGTTATGTGCATAATATTTGAGGAATCCATATATTTGAAAATTGGTAACAGTGGGAAAATAAAAAACATTCTTGGCCCCAGCTATGATGACTCAATTCACGTAAACTTCTGTCTTAGCCAGCGCCTGAGTAAGTCATGATCGGGTGCCATTCCCCAAAGTCAACGAACTCAGTTGGTTGGAACAACACTGGGGCCAAGGGACGGGGCTCCAGCTTGCCTTACAGACTCCGGAGGGCTGCCTGGAGGAGGTGGAATTCCCCGAGGGGCCTTAATTAGAATCTACTCCACAGGCCGCATCAGGGCAGCCATCCCCTGTATCTGTCCCTGAGCACCTGGCCCTCTTGATGCTCCCTTCCTTGTTCTTCAGTCTCAGGTGTGACAGAGAAGGGATGTGAACATAGGGAGCCATGCCCACCTGTGATCACCATGGCATATACGAGAATAGGTCTGGGTTCTGTTTCACTTGTGTGTTCTCCAACTTCTACTGTATTTTTCACCTAAAAGGAGTTGGGAGGAGGGCACTGGGATGATTCAACAGGAGGCTGTCTGCCCATCTTGGTGTCTTTGGGTCCTTCCAGTGTCTGGAACACAGGAGGATCCATCCATACTTGCTGAATTAAGGAACGAATGAATGAGACCCGTGCCCTTTGAGGGAACAAAGGGACTTCAGTTATTCAGATCCAGCTGATTGATTTATGTGCTTTCATGAAACTCTCATAAATTTGGCCAAGACTTACCACATCTATCCTCAGGGCAGGCTGGGTTTTTGAAAGCAGCTATCTGCGGGTTCCTTAGTGAAAACCAAACGACATAAATCGTGCCAGGACTTACCAGCTACGGCCCCGGGGAAGGCAGGCTTGTCTCTAATTACCTGCATTATTTCTGCGGGGAGCTGCGGCTGGCAGTGAGGGCTGAGTATTGGACAGATACGTAAATAATAGCAGTCATCATAACAAAACCCGAGTTGTCAATGCCCTGCCTTCTCCATGAGCATCGTGTGATGGAGACATTGCTCCAGATGGACGAGGCGGCCGCCTCCAAACCAACCTCGGGCTGGTCTCCCCAATTCCACCTCCACCCCAGCACCTGGCATGTAACTTTCAGAAGAGGTAACCGTGAAATATTATTTTAAATGGTTTCTTTTTCCTACTGAGAACAAAACTCACGAGCCAGAGTTACTTACCTTTGGCTCCGCAGCTTATGAGAGACTTAGCTCTGCTACCAAACACTCTACATAGAATGAGTGCATTCATCATGAAACCCTGCTCCCCCGTCTGTTGCTGGAATTGATTTTTACCAGCAGGAGCCAAAGGCGAGCTTTGGATGTTGCTTTAGTAAGAGAAACCTCATGGGCTATTTGGTGAGAGAGAAATATTGCTGTTTTAGTCACCTGTGTGCGGGTTGACCAGCCCTTTCCCTTCCAAAAATATTGCCTGGGGGTGTGCTCATTTTACTGAGATAACACCCAAACTTCAAGGGGGCAGGCTAACCTCATAGATTTTGAAAAAAAATGTTGTTTTTCCAAATCCCCAAATGACATCTTGATCATTACACTCTCACTTCTGAAATGACAGTGTTTAATAAGGGTTCTTGGAATGACTTTTTTTGCCAATTAGGTTTGAATAAATGGGGGGAAAAAAACCCGGCGCACTAAGAGTCTATGTATGAAAAATTCACAGACCACAAAGGGATACTTTGCCCCATGCCACAGCTGCCTGGGCTGGGGTGGAGAGGGCGCAGAACCACGTGGTCCCGGGGCGGGCAGCGCAGAGACCACATCCAGCTTAAACAAAGGGTTAGCATGCTTTTTAAAAATTCTTTTTAAATCAATCTAGGAAGCGAAGTTGTCATGGATCCTTTGAATTGCATCGTTTGGAAACACATGGCAGAGCCCTGGCCTCTTTACCCCCGGAAATTTATGAAGACCGATTGTCAGCATCTGGCAAGCTGAGTATCCTCCATGTGTTTATGAGCCGTGGTGCCCAGGCCCTGTGGCTGTGTTTCCGACTTTCATAAGGGGACCACTTATCAGTGATTCTAGCAGGTTATCAGTGTGTGTATTTTTCCATTGCCGGCACGGCACAGACTTCCCAACATTTATTTTTCTTGTATCCTTAGAATTCTTTTGTGTGACTGTTTACAATTCTTTTATTTTTCTGGCGTCTGAGCATACACCCTGGTAGAAATTTGACAGAACTTGGAGAAGAGGGGTGAATTTAAACTATTTTTGCTCTGGTCTGGGTCAGTGGTGCTCAAAAGGTGACGTTACGTGTGGAAGCGGACAGTATCAGGAGTCTGGAGGTCTGGGTTGCACCCCTCTCTGCCTGGAGACCGCATCCCAGCTTGCTTTCCTGTAATACACAGGGGAGCACTAGTCCTCCACAGAAGGGTCTCAGGAGTTTATTGGAGGATGAACAAGGTCATGGGAGGAAACTGCCAAGTTTCCAAAAAGGCATTTTGTCCTCAAGAAAACCAGCGAGGAATTCAGTGGATAATGGAAAAGGTGATGAAATATTTTTCTCCAGACACTGCAGTTCCTTCGGGGGCTTCTTTATGGAATCTCTGGGGCTTAATAAGCCCCAGGAGAGGGCAGAGGGCTTGTACTGAGTTTAATTAATCAACAGGCGTCTTCTCCTCCTCAAGAGCTTTCTTTAAAATGTTGGGAGAAGGATCCAAGGATACGATAAAGCACCATGAAAATACCAGGTCGGGAACTTCTCTAGGACAAAGCTCTTCAGCACATCTGGGAAGTTTTAAAACCTTTCAGAAAGCTGCTCACACGTAATACAGGCACAAGGTACTTGCAGGGCATGGTGACCTTGGCCAACTAAGAAAAGATGTTAGAGAACGACTTGACTTTCCAGGGTTCACACCTCAACACAACTCTCACTCCTAAAGTTTACCCACCAACTTCTAGGCCAGTGGCCAATTTCCCCTTGAGGAGTTAATTTAGTAAAGAGAGAATCTAATGATTTCAGGCTGTTCCTTTGTCTGGATGAGTCTCCAACCCGGCCTCGGGCTGCGGGGGTCCAGCTCCTCGGCTGACACTGGCCTTCTCTTCACCCACCATGGCTCACCCATGCCAGATCCAGTATGGCAGCCAAGTGCCACCTGTGGTTTACATTTGAATTAATGAAAGTAAAACACATTCCATTTGTCAGCTGCACCGGCAACGTAAAGTGTTCAGTTGCCAGGCATGGCTCGTGGCCTTTCCTCTGGACAGCGAAGGTTTAGAGGATATTTCCTTCACCGCAGAAAGCCCCATCAGGCAGCACTGCTTGGCAGCGCCCACACTGCAAGTCCCCACCGTGGACTGATACCAACAGGCTGATCTCGCCCCGTAGCAGGCTAGGAGCCGCAGGAGAAAAATCACAAGACTGTGAAGACACGTGCCAGACGAGGGGATGGAGTTGAATCTAGGCGGGTCACCCAGGCACTTGGCCACTACGTCCTTCTTCAGAAACCTTCCCGTCCCTTCCCTGCCACGTGTGCCTGGCTGTTCCCTGGCTCCCCCACTCCTACCCCAGCCACGACACCTAACTCATGGCTGAGGACCTTGCCTGTCACACCCTGGAGAAAGCAGGGGAAGGAAGGGCATGCCCTCAATTTCCTTCTCTGCACCCACACCGCCCCCTCCTCTTTCTTCCCAGGAAGCCTTACTTCTCGCCTTTTGTTCCTGACCCTCCAGCCCAGCCAGGAACTTTGTTCGTCATTGTTCTCTAAATCTGCTTGTTAGCCTCTTTATCCCCGTGTGTTAGTTTCCCAGGGCTGCCCGCACAAAGTACCACAAACTGGTACTTTAAAACCACAGGAAAGTATTGTTTCAACGTTCTGGAGGCTGGAAGTTGAAACCAAAGTACCAGCAGGGCCTTGTTCGCCCAGAGGCCCTAGGGGAGGATCTATCCCCTTCCTTTCTCTTCGCTCCAGTCCTTGGTGGCCATCCTTGGCGATTCTGGGCTTTTCGATCCTCAATCTAATCCCCCGTCTTTACGCGGTGCCCTCCCTGTGTGTCCGGCTTCACACAGCTGTCTTTTTATATGAGCACCAGTCAGGCTGGAGTCGGGCCCACCCTACCCCAGTGTGAGCTCATCTTAACTCATTATATCTGCATCGGCCTTGTTTCTAAATCAGGTCACATTTTGAGGTCCTCGGGGTTAGGGCCTCAGTGTATCTTTTTCTGGGCAGACAAAATTCACCCAGAACAACCCCACATCCACGATCAGCTCTGCCCTGTACCTGGGGGGCATGGCCGCTCTGGCCTCTTCGCTTGGCATTCTTGCCTAGGTCCTCGGTTGGGTTTGTCTCTTGGAGCCTCCGGGAGCCGATGCGAGGTGAAAGAGGCGTCCAGCCCTGCTTTCTGGCCCTCCTGGGACGACGCTGCTGTTCCGAAAGTGCCGGGTCCTCTGATGCACGACTTTGTTGGGCGCCTGCCCCTACGCGGTCCTGCTAGACAAGCCCGGTGCGGGCGTCACCGTTTCTTTCCTCTTCTGTCCAGCTCTGGATGTTTAATGACTCTCCTTGGGTGTCTTAGCGTCCCTTTTCGTTTCTATAATGCCGCCCACAGTTCCCTCGATAAATTCTCTGCACGATCCCAGCTGAGTGTTCCGTACGCCTTCGGTTGGCTCTTGCAGAATGCGTCCTATGCCAGCCACATGCTACTCCCCCTCGTCCACAAAAGTAGTCTTGAGTTTCTCGCATAATACACATGCTCTTCACCAAGAACAAAAGAAAACAGAATTTTAAAATCTCCCCTGGGCGCTTGGCCCCCATCACGCCGCCGTCCCCACGGTTTCTGCCCTTTACCCGAAGCCCCTTGAAGGGCTGTTTACTCCTGCTACGTCCAGGGTCTGCCCTCCCGCTGGCTCCGTCCAGCCGTCCAGTCTGGCCTGGTCCCCACTGCTCCAGAGAGACAGCTCTTGCTTTTCCCTGGTGTGTGGCCTCACCAGGAAGTGTCCACTTGGCTTGATGCTCCTCTGCTTCTCACTGTCCCATCCCCCATCATCTTGACTTGCACTTCCTTTCCTCTCCATCTCGCTAGTATCCTGATTTCCTGCAGGATTCCTTGGTTGTCCTCTGCTTGGGCTGCCACAACCAAGTGCCACAGGCTGGGCTTGAACAGCAGAAATTTGTTTCCTCGCAGTCTGGAGGCTGGAAGTCCAAGAGCAAGGTGTCGGCAGGGCTGGTTTCTGCAGAGACTTTTCTCTTCGACTTGAAGAAGGCCCTCTTCTCGCTGCATCCACACACGGTCTTTCCTCCGTGTGTGTGCATCCCTGGGGTCCCCCGTGTGTCCACAGTTCTACTTATAAGGACACCAGTCAGATTAGAGGAGGGCCTGCTCTAACGGCCCCATCTTAACTTATGCACCCCTTTAAATGCCCTCTCTCCAAATGTGGTTACGTTCTGAGGAACTAGGGGCTATAGGCCTTTGACACATGAATTTGGATGAGGGCACCGTCCACCTGTAGCAGGTGATCTTACCGAAATGCCATCTATGGGTCAAGGGATTCTTGGCTCCATGCATCCGGTCTAGACCTCTCCTCTGAGACCCAGATCTGTGTCCCATCCACCCCTGGACACCTTTGTGGTGATGTCTCAGGAACTCAAGCAAGCTAGCCTCCTTGCCTCCACCGTCCCCACTTGGCCTCCTGTGCTCCCACCTTATTAATGGCTGATCATGCCAGTTGTTCAAACCAGAAACCGGGGGGCCTGGAAGCACACCCCCATCCCCTGATGTGCACGTCTGGTCCCTCACCAGCTCTTTCTCTGTCTCTGCCATCTCCACCTTGGTCCAGGAGCTCCCTGTCTGGACTACTGTACCACCTTCCCACCATCCTCATCTCCTCCAGCCTTTCCCTTCTCCAAAATGTCACCTGAGTGACCTTTCTGAAATGCAGGTTTAGGCATTTCACACCTGCCTGAAAAATCCCCGGGGATGCCTCTTTGCTTAACAAGTTCAAACTCCTCGTTTAGCAACTGCCTCAGCAGTTGCGAATCACGTCTCAGTTACACGGTAGGCTGGCAGCTCCCCGGGAGCCCTGGTTCCCTGGGAGACGCCACCCTGTGCTTGAGCCCATCCCCGTCGGGTCTCCAGTGGGCACTGTAGTCCTTGCCTGTAGTCAGGGCTCAGCAGACGTTTCATGAATACATGAACCTGCTTTGCCTGGACAGACAGGACCGTCCAGGCTCACCCATGTCCTCTGGTCCTCAGCTTCCTCGTGACCCCTGGTGATGCCCCTCCTGGCTCCCTCCTGGCACTGGCTGGAAGGGAGAGAGGAGGGCAGCCTTTCTGGGCCTGACCCTCCAGTCCGGGGAGGCCTTCAGGGCCCCACCTCTGCCGTTGACTCTGGGTCCCTTCTGGGATTGCCTCTGACCTGGCAGGCTGGCCAGGGTAAGTCCGGAGCCCGCGTGTAACCCCAAGCCTGCAGCAGTGGGGCCCGTGGCCTCCCGCCATGGCTGGGCCCCCGCTCGGTGGATGCAGCCCTAGATCGGAGGCCCCATAGCAGTTACTCTGCCAGAGTCCTGAGCACACAGACCGGCCCTGCTGGGCCCACAGCCTGGACGCCTCGTCTGCTCTTTCTCTCAGAAAGGGGCCCCCATGCTCTGACTTCCGGCATCTTTCCCCTTGGCCTCTCTAAGATCTTCTACTCACACCCCATAGCTTTGCGTGACAGCGGCTGTCTTAGTCTGCTCAGGCCGCCACGACAAAGTCCGCACATGAGGGGGTTAACCAACACATGTCTATTCTCTCACAGTTCCGGAAGCCAGACGTCCAAGGTCAAGGTGCTGGTGAACTTGGTTTCTGGCGAGGGCCTGCTTCCTGGCCTGTAGACAGCTTCCCTCAGTGTCCTCACTTGGCCTTTCTTTTGTGTGTGTGGGGAGAAGGGAGAGAGAAAGAGAGCATCTCTGGGGTCTCTTCCTCTTCTGGTAAGGCCACAGTCTCAATTAGGGCGCCACCCTTATGACCTCATTTAACTTTAATTACCTCCCTAGAGACCTTATCTCCAAATATGGTCCCGTGGGGGGGTTAGGGCTTCAACATATAAATTTGGGGGTGCACAATTCAGTCCACCGCAGAGACTTTCGGTGGCTCAGGGATGTGGAGGGGGGTACCCAGGATGGGGCACTGGGCCAGGAGCCCCAGGGTGGCATTCCGGATGCGCCTTTGCCACTTCTTGGCTGGGTGACCTCAGCCAAGTTCACAACTTCTCCGACCAGCCAAAAGGAGTCCTGTTTACCCCACGGGGCTGAGGTAATGACAAAGGAGACAGGGCTTATGGGGAGGTCAAGCGCCCTGCCCAGTGAAGAATTGCTACATATTCCAACCATGTGCAAACAGGGTGGAATCGCCAGGAAAACAGACTAGTTGCTGCTCCATTTCTTCCAAGAAAACCTTGTCCTTGGCTGTAGGGCCTGGTTGCTGACATTCAAATGCCTTCCATTTCCATTGAATACGGTGTTGTTGTTTTTTTTCTATTTGACTAGAAGCTTAATAATATTACCACCTAATGAATTCCAGATGAGAGATCTGAAATACTAGGTCTGTGAGCCTGTCCCAGATGCTCCTCCGGCTTTTGCTAGTCTCACATGGTATGTGTCCTGACATTTCTCCAAGCTGAACAGGAGGCAAAAACCTAGGGTTTAACCATTAAAAAAAACCTGTAGTCTTCAGTAATAGATGTCACTGACATTTTCAGTTCTTGACATTATTTAGCAAACCTTCTAGCGGAACAAAAGGCCTTTGAGGATCTAACATACCCCGAGGGCTATGCTGTATCCTCAGGCTAGTTTGTTTTGCATTTTGCTTTCTGGAATAATCTCAAGCAATGTCATAACTCCATTTTTCATCAAGTCCTATGAGAAAAATGTCAGGTCTGCCTGCACTGTGCGATGCTGCCCTGTTATACATAATTTTATATTTGGTTATAATAAAACCACCCCATCACCCAGAGGTATGATCAGGATGAACCTAGGAGGCTCTGACTGATAGCGATAGAGAAATGCAGGCAAGTTCGGACTTGTGGCTGCTGCCTATTGATTTAGCAAAGATCCCAGGTAAGGGTGAGGGTCTGGGTCCTGGGCCAGGCTCGGTTTCCTTATCTGTAAACAAGGCGATCGTATTAGCTCAAGGCTGCTCTAACAGTTTTCAGATGCGTAACGTTTTCAGGTAAAATAAAACACAAACAAATACAGGAAAATCCAAGCTTCTCTGGTTAAGGGGGAAATCAGGAAGTCGAGGCTTCCCTCTTCCTCACCTCTACGAGAGAATCTGGCACTGCTATGGAACACGGTGCAAAAGTCATTGATTCCACTTGTGTCTAAGACCCCGAGCTGTCAGCAACTACGCTTATGCTTTTTAATGTTCGCTGATCAAGAAGGCTACCTTCTGGGGCTTCCCTGGTGGAGCAGTGGTTGAGAATCTGCCTGCCAATGCAGGGGACACGGGTTCGGGCCCTGGTCTGGGAAGATCCCACATGCCGCGGAGCAACTGGGCCCGTGAGCCACAACTACTGAGCCTGCGCGTCTGGAGCCTGTGCTCCGCAACAAGAGAGGCCGCGATAGTGAGAGGCCCGCGCACCACCATGAAGAGTGGCCCCCGCTCGCCGCAACTAGAGAAAGCCCTCGCACAGAAACGAAGACCCAACACAGCCAAAAATAAAAATAAATAAATTTAAAAAAAGAAGGCTACCTTCTGCTTATGTTTCATCATGAAAAATCACCCCACGATCCTTATTAATTTTATTTTGATGAAAGATAAATGATGACATCTCCATATCAGTTAGTTGAACTAGTCCATTAACTGAAACAATAACACAGGCTATGGTGAAATAGTCAATGGTGCCATGGCATTTTGTATTTTTCAAAGGTATTTACAGCAACGTACTCTGACCCATGTTCTTTCACAGCGTGACTTTGTCACTCCTCCAATACAGGTGGGGTCCGTGTCCCACCAGCCACGTACCTATGGCAAGTTCTGGTTATTTATTACCTATGGTGACACCAGCATCATTTTCCAGCTCAGTCACAGAATTCCTCTCTTATTCTGAAAGTGAATTCAGTGAGAATGTTTAAGGTGAGGCAGAGGGAAGTCCATGAACTCAAACTGCTGTCTTTAAATGCAAGACTCGGAGCTCATCCCAGACACTTTCTTAGCTCACCTTACTTATTATATACTTTTGCTTGGCATTTTTAAAGAAATGAAGTTATTATGTATATTATAATCTCCTTGGGATTTGTTGTAGAAAAAAATGGGGACATAAATGAATAACTAAATGCTGAATGATGATGAATAAATGATGAGTAACTCAATCAGCATTATTCCCCATTTGTTTATGTAGGGCTAGATTTTCAAAATAAACCAAGTTTTTAGATGACAGCTCCTTAATGAGATAACACTTAACAAGGGACAAACCCTGAATACGGATGGGAGAGACCAGTGTTCCCGGGCCACGGAGCTAGAATTTTAATAAACAGGAGAAGGTACTGCTCCTTTGTGCCAGCGGGTCCCCCATGACAACAGCCCTAACTCTTTGGGTTCCTGTAGTGTGACCAGGGCTTCTCAGCCAGCGTCTCTCTTACTTTCAAGGCCACCTTGCAAGACTGTATCCTTGTGATCGCTCAGCCATCGGCCCGGAGTGCTTTTGCTACCCTTGGTGCCTGGGTCTGCTTCATTCTAAGGCCTTCCTCTGTCGACGGGACCGCGGGCTGGGTTTTCTTTTTGGTGTGAGCTGGGATGAATTAGAAAGTGATGGTTTGTGACTGGCTGATGGAGGTCAAGACGTACAGAACACGTATTCAGAGTCAGGCACCCTTCTACATGTTCTGTATACGAATACGTGCAACATCACAAAAGAACGGGAAGCCAGCTCCTACACCACCTCCTACACCACGATGGCACCCCAAGCAACCATGTGGCTTAATTCAGAAAAGGGGAGAGTGACAGGGGTCCAGGGCTGTTCAGGAATTTGAGCGTTATCTGTCTTCTGTAGACACTTACATTAGAAATTAGTGTCAAGGGGCAGATTTCATGTCCTTGCAAACAAAACATACCCCAAAGGGTACACAAGTAGAATCTGCCGACAACCTGTGGTCTCAAAGGGGCAGATTTAGGAAGACGAGGTCAAGGGGCTTTCTTCAGTTCACCACGACAAAGGCCACAGGCCGATGCAACAGCAAATGGAGCAAAGCCCCTTGTATGAGCGTCTTGACAGCAAGGAGACAACGAGGAAAGCCATGCTTGGGGCAGAGAGTGACAGGGACAGCTGCCACGAGAGCGCCTCACTGGGAAGAGGGCCGGGGAAACCAGCCAGCGCAAAAGGTACCACCCAGGAGCAGGCGCCTCAGTCCTGGGCTGGGCATCGGGGTTTTCAATAAAGAAATCCTCGTGAGTTGTGGCTCCACAAACGTTATATTAAAACAATGTAAGTTGGGCTTCCCTGGTGGCGCAGTGGTTGGGAGTCCGCCTGCCAATGCGGGGGACGCCGGTTCGTGCCCCAGTCCGGGAAGATGCCACATGCCGCGGAGCGGCTGGGCCCGTGAGCCATGGCCGCTGAGCCTGCGCGTCCGGAGCCTGTGCTCCGCGACGGGAGAGGCCACAACAGTGAGAGGCCCGCGTACTGCAAAAAAAACAAACAACAAAAAAAAAACAACAACAAAAAACCAATGTAAGTTGATAGTGAGCCTTTGGCACTGGACTTGGTTCAGAGGCAAGGGGAGAGAACGTGAGAGCGTAATCACACCTCTGAGCCCCGTGAAAGGCATCCTTGCTAATGCTTCGGTCTCGTGATGAAAGCTCAGTGGAATTACAGTTCAACTGCTCAGAATTATACAGCTAATTCCCTTCAGCTTCAGTAACAATGATTAATCAACCCAAACCTTCTAGCCTGCTCCTTGGCGGTGGATGGTTTGAGTGAACAAATTAGGTCCAAATTTATTTTGCTAACAATCTCCCACGAGCTGTGCCCAGGGCCAGGCGGGTCTCCTGCTGCTGACTCAGAGCCAGCAGTGAGCTGGGAGGGATGGAGCCTGGGAAGCACTGGGATGCACTGGGAAGCTGTGACGGTCGATGTGATACTGAGTCACAGGAGCGCTGGTGGAGTTGGATCATTCACTCGGGTCAAGCTGGGAAACCGACCTGTTGCCAGAAATACCTGCAGGTCAGGAGTGAACGTGTGGCAGCGCGAGCGCCTCGGGGTCCGTGGCGGGCACGGCTTATCCGCCCTGGTTCTCTTCCCTGCCAGCCCCCGCTAGCGGGCCTGGCTCAAAAGCCTTTCAGCGCGGTGATCGCAGGAGCCATTGCCAACCAGCTGGGCTTGACCCTGAAGGGGCAGCTCATTGGTCACCTTGGTGTTAGGGGACCAGCACTAAGGAAGCCTGAGGTTGGCGGGGGGCTCTCCCATTGGGTCAAACGTGGGGTGGGAGCTGGGGACGTGACAACGTGGCCGTTGCCTGTTGAGCACGGTAGAGTCCGGCCTTGGAAGCCATGGGGTTGGAGCTCATTGCTCCTGAACCGTGTGTCTGCCCATGATGACCTCATGGTCCTCCTTCTGTCCTAGACCTCAAGGTCCCAGGGGCAGGGGTCGTACCTCGCTCACCTCTCCATCGGCTGCGGCACCTGCGTGTGGCACAGGGTTCTCAAGACGTGAGCGTTGAGGGACCTAGAACAGGCGCCCAGAAGAGACGAGGCGAGCAGTTTACTCTGTGGAAAGTGACAAATGATTGACTCAAGCTCAAGTCTTCTTTTATATCCCTGAGAAAGATAGTTTGGGGGTAACCGTGGGTTTCTGCTATGAAGGGTCTCACCCACGGAAGCTAAGGGACTGCTCACCTGCCACCTTACTGCAGTTGCCTCCCTGTAAGGGGTGAGTCCAGCTTTGCGTGAGTCCTGGAAACTTCCGGATCTCTTAAAGCATCCCCAGAGGCTCCCAGGCTCTCGGATCAGTTACACAGTTTGCAAAAAGCCCTAGTTGCTGGGTCTCTGTGTCTCCACTTCCCGCTAAGGGAGGGTTAGTGTTGGGCCCACATTCTGGGCTCCCACAGGAGTTCTAGGGTGGCCTGAGTCCTGTGCCCTGTGTCCTTACCCTGGGGGGTCCTACTTGACCTGCAGGCAGGCCCTATTCAGCGTGATGTAAGAAGGCCACTGGCCGATCCTTGCCCTTCTCCCTGCTCTCTGCTCCCAGCACCCGGGTCGGAAGACGACGGCCTCTTGACCCAGGCTGCTCCGCGAGCTACAGAACAGCTGTGCCCAATTCCAGGCTCTCCCTCCTGCCGTGTTGCAAAGCTGGAAGCTGTCCGTTTAGCCTGATGAACCTCTGTTCTGTGCCTCCGAAGGGCACGTTCTTCCTGGCGTGGCAGTCCTCGCGGGAAGGCCACAGGACACTGGACCCAGGGCTGCTTGTCCACACTGGCCGAGCACTGGGCCTCCTCACCTGGTTGGGAAGTAGACCCACCAACCCTGGCTCACTGGTGCCCATTTTGCGGCCATCTTTGCCAGCACCCACAGAACAGTGGGATTTAAGGAAAACCAGCAGGACCCATTGTCATGTTTTCTAATCAGTCAAGGCCCCTCATTATTCTTTGCTTGAGTTCAGACTACAAAGACCCAGGAGGGGAGCAGCTCCTTCCTCCAGGGACCACAGATTCCTGTGAAAGAGTCAGGGCACTCCCGGCTGGGCCGTTCCCTCCAACGGCTTTTTATTGCCACGTTGCCTTCTCCCAAGGGACCAGAGCTGCGTGTGCACCGTGCAGGCGGGCCCACAGGGGTGTGGGAGGGAAGTGATGTCTCGGAGGACGTGTTTCCAGCCCTGGGCTGGGTACCCGCTGGTATCTGTTCATTGAGCCCTTCTCACCATCATCCTCCCGTCTACAGTTGGGGGCACTGGGCTTGCCGGAGGTGGGTGCGCCCCTGGTCCGTGCTGGGCTGGGAGGAAGCACGATGGTCTCCCGCAGGTGCTGCCTTGGCCCTGCCTGCTAGAGCCGGTCGTTCAGCCCTGAGCTCTGCGCTCCAGCCGGGGCCCCTAGACACGCTGGGTGGCCTCGCCTCCATGCTTGACTGGGTGAGCTGGGTCTATTGCACGAGCTGCTGGGTTTGCTTCTTCACTAGGAGTCTCTCCAAGGTCGGTGTTTTGCCAAGGCCACCAAATGAGCGTCTTCCTGCCAAGGGCACGTTTTATGTGGCCCAAAAGCAATTCTGTTAGTAACAGACTTTTATCTCAACTAAGACAAAAACGCCACCCTTTTAAAGAAGAGAATGTTCTTTTGACTACTTTAACTGCTTATTTTACTTAAAATAGGTATTTTTGGACTTCCTTGGTGGCGCAGTGGTTAAGAATCCGCCTGCCAATGCAGGGGACGCGGGTTCGAGCCTTGGTCCGGGAAGATCCCACGTGCTGTGGAGCAACTAGGCCCGTGCGCCACAACTACTGAGCCTGCGCTCTGGAGCCCACGACTACTGAAGCCCGTGCTCCGAAACAAGAGAAGCAACTGCAACGAGAAGCCCGCGCCCCACGGAGAAGAGTAGCCCCCGCTCGCCGCAACTAGAGAAAGCCCGTGCACAGCAACAAAGACCCAGTGCAGCCAAAAATAAATAAATTTATTTGAAAAAATAGGTATTTTGTGTGTGGGGGTAGTGTGCACAGGTGTCTGTTTTGGAGGAGCAGGGAGCAGGGCATCCTCGAGGCTGTCGGCTCTCGGCACAGATCCTGCCATCCAACACGCACACACCAGCTGCTCGTGTGTGTCTGCATCTCCTCCCCGCCGACAACATGGAGCATCCGGGGCCGGGGGAAAGTGGTGACTCCTCGCTAGTCCTTCCAGAGGCCAGCAGGTCCTTAGGGATTAGCGTGTCCATGCTGGGTCTGCAGGAAAGCGATCTCCACCCTCTGTACTTGTTGCCTCTTCCCTGACCCCACAGTCACCTTGACATGATGCCCTCAGTTTTCATAAGAAGCATAATTATATGAAAAGGCCAGATTTGGAGCACCTGCATGTTTTTTGTAAAACCGCCATCCCCCAGTTCTTGAATTCGTCACGCTCTCCTGCGTCTGTCCCACGGGTCCCAGGCAGCACACCGTTTCTGCAGCAGGGCCGCGCGGGTCCCACATCCTCCCTTGGTGGCAGTTTGTGCTGCAGTGGAGGTCGTTTATCCCAGCTTAGGTTTTCTGGGAAAAATATTTGCCTCCCCCGCCTTATTCTTTTCTTCTGGTCTTTTTATTCTTGTTTCAGTGGTTTTTGGATTTATTGCATCTTTTTTTAGTGTAAATTGCCCCAAACCTTGTCTGGAAATAGGCCACTTTCTCCACCCGCGGTGTGGGCCAGCTGGTGGCTGAGACTTGACTGTCAGAGGCGCTGAGTGCTTAGGGAATGATGATGCCAGAGTCCAGAAAGAACCTTCTGAAGTAAACCTTACTCTGCCCTGTGAGCCTTAGTTTTCTCATCTGGGAAAAAGGAACAATCCCACCACGTGGCTTTCCTGGGCCTGGTGGACGTAAGGGTTTTAAATGGCTTAGCCTGAGCACATCATAGACCCAATAGATGTTGTGTCCTCTTCTGAGTGGCCTTGGTTTGGTCTAATCAGGACTGGTCTCCTGCATGTGTGACCAGCCAGTCACAGGGCCTGAGCTCGGAGGGCCCTGCCCTTGGGGTGTAATGCTCTGCAGCCGCCGTCTTGAAATCCTTCATCGTTTTATCTTTGAATTTGTGTTTTTTATGGGGGTCTGATGCGACAATGGAGGGTGCACCCCCTGCTGCCTCCCTGCCCCTCTTCCCCACCCCCCACCCCTGCTCAGGGTCTGGGAGGGCACGGGGGTGAGGAGCCAGGGTAGGTGTGCTGAGTTGTGGGACCAGACACTTGTGAAGGTCTGCAGTCACCCCGCAAATATCCCTGTGCCCAAGCCAGAGGGACACAAACAGCAAACAAAAGCTAACATGATAGGTCAGGAGAGAGACCATAGAGGAAAAGACTTTTGACCAGAGAGCCTGCATGTTCATTTTGTGCTGGGCTTTGCAAATCATGTAGCTGCCTCTGCATATGGCTGTCCCTCCTGAGGGTAGCAGGGCTGTGTGTGATCAGTCTAACGGGAGGGGGATTTTGTGTCATCGGGTTCCCTGCCTCGCCCGGCTGAGGAGGAAAGGATGGAAGGAAGGATGGCAGGATTGTTTCCTAGGGCTGCTGTAACAAAGTGCCACAAACCAGATGGCCTAAACAGCGAAATGTACTGTCTCACAGTTCTGGAGGCTGGAAGTCTGAAATCAAGGCTCCTCAGGGCCATGCATCCTCTGAAACCTGTAGGGGAGAAGCCTTCCTGGCTTCTTCCAGCTTCTGGGGGTTGCTGGCCTTCCTCAGGGTTCCTTGGCTTTTGATGCTGCAGCACGTCAATCTCGGACTCCGTCACCACACGGCTTCTCTCCTGTGTGTCTCTGTGCGGCTCTTCTCTATGTGTAAGGACACTGACTGTCTTTGTGCACATGGCTGTAACAAAGTACCAAAGACTGGCTGGCTTACGAACAGCAGATTTACCTCAGTTGTGGAGGCTGGAATCCTGAAATCAGGCTGCCAGCACGGTTGGGTTCTGGGGAGCACCCGCTTCTGGCTTACAGACAGCCAGCTTCTCATTGTATCCTCGTGTGGCAGGAAGAGAGCCACCTAGTTTCCCACCTCTTCTTATAAGGGCACTAATCCCATTCACGGGGGCTCCACCCTCATGACCTCTTTCCCTCCCAAAGCCCCCACCTCCGAATACCATCACCTTGGGATCAGGATTAATCATTCAGTCCATAACACCAGCCATATTGGATTGGGGGCCCACCCTAATCTAACGTGACCTCAACTTAACCTGATTACATCTGCAAAGACTCTTATTTACAAATAAGGTCACATTCACAGGTTCTGGGTGGACATGAATTTTGGAGGGACACTGTTCAGCCCAGTACAGCTGGACCTGGCCATCCAGGACCTTTGGTCACTCCTGGATGAGACTGGGTGAGATGATGCCTAGAGAGCTCTGAGCTCTGCCTGGCACATGGGGATCTCAGTAAACTCCCTCTGATTCCTGCAGCACCACCAAGAGCTTCATCTGGAAGAACATAGCCATTCCTCGGTTACATGGCCTTGGCATTGAGGGGTGGCCGATAATGACAAAGGAAACACAAACATGTAGACCCCAAAGAGGTCTACCACAAGGAGAAGAGCATTGTCTGTGGGTGGGTGTGAACCCAGTGAATTCATTCTTACATCCACTCAACAATACTGACTGAATGCCTGCTGTATTCCAGGCATGGTGTCAGGGGCTGGGATGCAAAATGAGGGTGATACAGTGAGAAGTGTCCTACAAACAGGGAGCAGCGCATTCTGCCTGGGCAGACCCGTGACGGTCTCAGCAGACATCTCCAGGGAGCCCGGAGTGCAGGAAGGGGAGGCAGGCCAGGTGGATGACCAAGAGGCTGGGCAGAGACCATCCGTCCAGGTCACTGTGTGGACCACGGCGAGGGGGGGCCTCAGGGTGTGTTCAGGCTGTGGCACATGGTTTCCTGTGCTGCTCGTGGATGAACGATGGAAGGAGACTCAGGGCCCGGAGCTGGGACACCAGCCCCAACAGAGGATGACGGAGGTGGCAGGTTGACAAAGACGTCAGGGACAGAAAATCGCTGGAAGCAGCCCAAACGTTCAACATGGAAGGAACGGTGAGGCAATCTCAGATGTGTCCCTACAGCGGAGCGGTCGGCTGCCGTGAAGAAGAGTGAGTGAATTTATACGTGCAGACACGACAGGAAACCCAACCCATACTGTTGCCCGGAAACAGCGAGTGGCAAAACATAACCCGTGGGTTATATGTATGCAGAGAAGAAGCAAACAAACCGCATGTATATTTCAAAGGCACTAGCATGTGTCCAGCATAGTTTTCGGTGTGTCTACGCTCAGAGCTGGAAAGATCTGGAAAGATCAAACACAAAATAAAGATAACACACAAAGATAAAACAAAAAATGAAGCACTAAAGGTATTAGTGCTTCTTTCTGGGCAGTGAAAGGATTGTGGCTGGCACGGCTTTGGGAACTTACTCTATTTTTTACAGAGAGGCTGTCTTCATCTCTTTATTCCTATGCTATGACCAGCGTGTGAGCAAAGTACAGCACAAACCCAAGGCTCGAGAATATGCTTTGCTGAGGGGTTGGCAAGGGTGCACAGAGGCTGTCACCCCCCAATTACATTTTTTTTTTTTTTTTTTTTTTGTGGTATGCGGGCCTCCCTCTGTTGTGGCCTCTCCCGTTGCGGAGCACAGGCTCTGGACGCGCAGGCCCAGCGGCCATGGCTCACGGGCCCAGCCGCTCCGCGTCATGTGGGATCCTCCCAGACCGGGGCGCGAACCCGGTTCCCCTGCATCGGCAGGCGGACGTGCAACCACTGCGCCACCAGGGAAGCCCCCCCAATTACATTTTGATCGTGCCCTTTCAGTCCTCCCAAACTCAGCTTTCTGGTGATACTCTTCTTTGTCTCTAGTAAATGGCATGCCCTTAATTACCGGTGTCTGTTTTCTGCTGGTAGGGCTGGTGAGTGTGCTGGGCGGCCGGCTGCAGCTCCCAGGACTGATAAGGCAGGCTTCACGGATATTTGTTGGAAGCCAGCATCCTGATTAGCATGCTCTTTGCCTCCATGCATCTTCCATGGAATCCGCCTGGGAGGGTTTTGCCTGGTACCCTAATGCTCATGGAATGTGCACACCAGAGGGCTGATGTCTGGGTCTCCAGATAGAGGAAGGCAAGGAGATGCATTAACCACTTCTTGCTTGGCAAGAAGCCTTGGGAGGACAGACGAGGAGGGTGGTGGGCATCCGATTGCAGGACGTTTGAATGTATGTCTTTGCAGGACATTCCTGCGAGACGGGAGACCTGGGCTTGGAATGATCTGCATGTGGATCTTGTTGAAGTTTCTACTTTCACACACACACAAAATAGAAGAAATACTTTTCCGATGACAGATAGCTAAGGAGTCTGTGAATGTGCTGGATGTATAGTCAGGGAAGAATACCGGAGCATATCTAAAAAGATGGAATTTCATAAGCACAATTAACTTGGCTTCAAGAAAACCAGTTGCGTAGGTACAAAGAAGATGTGTCTGAATGAGGGCAGGTGTGTAAGAGGCTGGGGATGTGGGAGGATGATGTAATGAAGTCAAGGGGTGAGCGATTCAGCTTCAGGCTGCATTCACACACCTGTAGATCGTGGAATAAAGACACAGAACAAGCCCCTGGGACAGTGCGTTCATCTCCGGGCAGCAGCCTTTCTCCAAACTGGTTGGAAGAAGTAGTATAATTTCCAAGGAGTCCTTAAAACTTGCTAAGAGTGAGCTGTCCGAGGATAAATGGGCTTCCTTGGGTCAGAGTGAGGTCCCTGTGGCTGGACATGTGCAGGGAGCCTCATGGCCGGAGCTCCACAAGGCCAGGCAGTAGGGCTGTCCTTGTCACCTCCGTTCCCTGCATCAGCACCATGCCCCGCTGAGATATGCTGTGTAACATTTGCCCAATTAGTGAATCAATGAATATTAGAAATCTGGCGGCGTATTAGATAGCCCACGTTGTGCCTTCCAGGCCTGGATACTCTGGTTCCCTGAAATCCGCACTTGAGGGAAAAGGTATGTATTAGTTTCCAGTGGCTGCTGTAACACACTCCACAAACTTAGTGAGTTAAAACAACACGCACTTATTTGCTTACAGTTTGAGAAGTCAGAAGCCCGAAATTGATTTCACTGGGCTAAAGTCAGGGTACTGGTAGGACTGGTTCCTTCTGGAGGCTTTTAGGGGAGGATCTGTTTCCTCGCCTTTCCCCTTTCTAGAGGCCGCCTGTATTTCTTGGCTTGTGGTCCCTTCTGCCACCTTCGAAGTACGTGCGACCTCTGCTTCAGTCGTCACACTGCCTTCTCTCTCCTGTGGTCAGACCTCCCTCTGACTCCTTCTCTTTTTTTTTTGAAATATATTTAGCTTATTGTGTGTATATTGAAGAAAATCATGTGCATAAAGGCAATTTGCTTTTTCTCCTTTTAAGCTTGTATTAAAATAACATCTCGTTTCTTCCTTTGAGCCTTTGTTGACATACTTCATGTTCTAGATAGCCAATAAATAGCAAAGAAAACGTGGTCTTTCCTCCTAGGATTATAGAATCCTCTGTTCTCAGTTAGGACGTGTGGATAGATTTTGGGTTTTTTTTTTAGGTTTTATTGTGAGGTTGGAGTAATCAGAGAATTTTTTAACAGACTTCATATAAGAATATTTGTGATTACGTTTAGGGCCCAACCCAGATAATCCAGGAGAATCTCTCCATCTCAGGAGACATCTCTCCGACTTACTCATATCCACAAGGTCCCTTCTGCTACATAAGGAAACAGCAACAGCTTACAGGGATTTGGACGTGGGCATCTTTCTTGACTTTTTCACTGTAGTATCCTCAGCGCCTAGAACCGTGCCTGGCATAGAGTAGGTGCCCAGTAAGGGTTTGTTGAATGAATGAATAAATGAGGACATTGCTGGTGACGGGGCAGGAGCTGTGTGGGTAGTCCTGGGTCAGCATCTCCCCGAGGCTGGGCTCCTGTAAATCCCTGCGGGAAGCTGAGATGCGGGCTTGCTGTGACCTGTGCCAGGAATGAGAACGGGGCCCAAAGAGCCGGCCGCTCCACCTGCTGTGTCTCAGGGGCTCGGGGCCGCCGTCAGAGTGTGAGCTTTGTGTAAGGTGGCATTGAACCCAGAGAAAAGGTGCAGGCACGTGGGCTAGAATACTGATGGGGATTCGGCATGCTGAACGGAGAGCACAGCAAAGGTCAAGGCTTGGGGTTTTGTCCCACTTTCTGAAGGAGACAACGTGAGCCTTAGAAAGCAGCGTGCATTCATTTCTAGAAGCCCGGGAGTAGATTTCACGCCAACAAACAAGCTCTTCATTATTCAGAAAATTTCCCCTTTTTCCCAAACTTTCCGGCTTCTGAGACAGAACCCAAATGTTCCAGCTTTCCAGCTGTAACCCAAGACTTGCAGCTGACGAAAGGCCCGACCTGTCCTGCTTGCTGCCTCCGGCAGACGGAGGCCGGCTTTCCTTGCTGTTTGCTCACTGGAGCTGCTGGAACACTCCACGTGTGATTATGCACACCTGCAAACTCAACGTGGAGTGAAGCGGTTGACATTCCCTTAAGTGGACGCCACGGCGGGCAGGATGAACGTTCTCCCCAGAGAACATTCCCGGGCTCTGAGGCTCGCGCAGACCAGCGGATGCTGCGAAGCCCAGACCCCCTGAAAGTCCTCTGCTGGGTCTGTAACAAGCACATGTCCGCTTCCTGTTAGGGGCTTTGATATTGGATTTCTTAGAATTCAGACACAGTGATTCATTTTTCAGAGACTGCAAGTTAGGGCAAAATAAGCTCTCTGCAAGGCTCTGTGTTTACTCTGAGGGGAGGAGCCCCCAGGCTGTAGGTTCATTCACTGTATTAATCATTCGTTCGTTTAGCCAGGACCTAGGGGTGTCTGCCCCGTGCCAGGCACAGTGAACACAGAGATGGAAGGGGCTTGTTCTCTGTCGGCTGGAGTGGGTGACAGAGAGGCCAGCGGCCCCCCTCGGGCTCCGCGCAGGAGACAGGTCTGCATAACGCACTCGGGTGCACAGAGGATGGAGTGACCGTCAACTGGGGGTGAGGGCAGGCTGCCCCCTTGGTGGGGTCTTGGAGGAGGAAGAGGAGTGGTTTGGTTTTCCAGGTAAAGAAGTAAGGGACAAGAGGAGCACTGGGTCCGGGGGGAGGGAAAGAGCAGCTCTGACCCCTGCCTGAGAATTTGTTCATGTGTCAATTCAGGGCGCCAGATGGGCAGGGCAGAGGGTGGGGAAGAGAAACAGCTGGGACGGAGGGTGAAGAGACATAAATCTTTTCCTCCTGCAAGTAACAGGGTTACGACGGTGATGTTTAAACACACGAGCAGCATGGCACCGGGGCGGGGTGGCAGGTGGATTAGGGAGCTGCGGGCCGGGGCCTGGGAGGTGGGGATGTGTTCCTGCTGCCGGGCGATACTGCAAAAAGGACCATTGTTGAACAGAGGGGATGGGGGGAGAGAAGGGTTTTGTGAGGTGCTCAGTGAGGGGGTATGTTCTGGGCTGTACCGGGCCCCCCATAATTTGTATGCTGAAGTCCTAACCCCAGTACCTCAGACCGTATGTGGAGACGATCCTTAAAGAGGCAATTACGTTACAGTGAGGTCTTTATGGTGGTCCTGATCCAATCTGACTGGTGTCCTTATAAGAAGAGGAGGTTAGAACACAGACATCCAGAGGGAAGAATGCGAGGTCCCGGGGAGAAGGTGGCTGTCTGTGGGCCAAGGAGGGAGGCCCCGGAGGAATTGAACCCTGCCGACACTTTGACCGTGGCCTCCTGCGGTCCAGGACTGTGAGAGTATAAATTTCTGTTTAAGCTGCCTGGGCCGTGGTGCTTTGCTACAGCAGCCCGAGCAGACAGGGACGGGGTCGGGGGATAGAAGTGGGCTCTGCCTGGAGACCCTGGGCTGCCTGTGTGATGTCATTCAGATGGCGAAGGCCTTTGTCATTATCCCAAGGACACAGGGGGAAGAGTAGGGCTTAGGGGGGATTCGGGGAGTCGGTGAGAGACCCGAGAAATGAACCAAGGAGGAAAAATCTAAGAGGTTAGGAGAGAATCCGGAAGAGGAGGGTTGCAGAGGGGATGGGGATTCATGGAGGCAGGTGGAGGGGCGCCCGCAGTGTCAGAGGCTGTGGGTCTCGCTGCTTGAGGACGGAGAACAGCTGTGAATCGTCAGGGCCACGGAGTGACCGGCTGAGGACGGCAGCTCCAGGAGTGGAGGGGAGATGGCCAAGTGCGGCCAGGGGAGCATCCTCCTCTTTTAAAAGAAGAGAAAGGGGAGGAACACGAGCTTTGAAGGCTACCGGGCTGGGGGAGAGTCAGGCCGAGATGTGTGTCTCCGCCCATTTGCGGCTGGTGCCTCTACTTGGTCCGCAGGGCTGCGGGGCTGCTCAGCTCGGGGCCCTCCCACCCCCAGCCTGAGCAGGTGCTGTTACCTCTTCCTCCACCATCACCCCGTCCTCTCTTCTAGGCAGCACGTGGGGGCCGAGTAGAGTCGACGTGAATCTTGAATCCCTTCTCTGTCTGGATGCAGAATCGACCCGAAGAGAAGGGAGTCGCACCTCTGGCTGGGAGGAGGGGTGCGGGGCATGCGTCTTCCCAGGCATAGGTCTGAGGTCTGTCTGCTTCCCCCGGGACGCTGGCAGTGACCCAGCGCAGGCCACACCCCCAGGGACGCACCTGCTCCTCCCCTGGACGCCGCCGGTTTTATATTCCTAACCATAACGACCCACATCACCTCTCACGTCTGACACAGGATAGGCGGCGGGAAGCTCACGAGCGGGATCTCACCCTGCAGAGTGACCGTGGATGGGTGGCAACGCCAGCCCCGTTCAGCACACGCGCCGGGTGGGGGCGGGCCGGTTGGGCGGTGTGGCCCCGGCGCGCACGGCGGGGGCGGGGGGGGGATGGAGAGCTGCTGTGGGAATCCACACCCAAGCTCCGGCTCCTCCCACTGAGTCACGCAGCCTCAGGAGATTCCGATATTTAGCACTTAGTGGGCGCTCACCACACACGGACAAGATTGGTGGATGGATTTGGAGACGGGACAGATCCTGGCTGAACGAGCCGCGGGCACCCGACTGGCTCACAAGGTGCGCCTGGTGTCCGCAAGCTCACAGGCAGAGACCAGGGTTAAGTCGGTTCCTTCTCAAGAGACCAGGTAGCTCAGGGTCAAGGGAGGGGGCAGCACCTCTGTCCCAGCAGGACCCAGTGCTACCTTTGGGCAAAGTCCTTGTTGGCCTGGAAGGGATTTCATCTCATAGGGGTTCACCACCGAAGGTGCTGGGAGCTTTGTCCTGCGAGGTGGGAGTCCTGGGGGTGGCAATGGGGATGGCAGGGCCGTCCAGGGGCTCCTGGAAGAAGAAGAGCTGAGGGTACAGACCCTGCTCCCCCGGCTTCCTCCTGACCTTGTCTTTAAACTAAGTATGAAAACAATAAGTAGAAAATAGTATGCAAAAAAACAGAAGGGGAAAAATAAACTAAAAAGGAAAACCATGGCTGAGGCCGAATGAAAGCTAGGAAGAAAGGATGAGCTTCAATCATCTAAGATGACCTAAGGGCAGCACTTAGCTTCTGGGGCCCCGAGGCCTCAGCCTGGGGTCGGGGGCTTACAGCTGGGTCTCCAGGGCCCCGGGATGTGCAGCCAGCCCCAGAGCTGTGCTCTCAGCCTCGGCTCCTTTCCAGTCGTGGAACAGGCAGCCGGGACTCAGCCTCAGCTCTTGGCCCCTCAGGGGCCCTCCTCCTCCCCGGTGGCTGGTGGGTCTGCCGGCTCTGGCTGGGATGCAAAGCCAGCACCGTCTGGCCCAAGTGCCCCAGTGCAGGGCCCGCTGACCCTGCCCTCTTCCTAGCTGCTCAACCAGTGATCAGGGACATTGGTGCAAATTTGGATGACCTGTTGATTAAAATTTCAAATGACAGGAGGCTGTGTGTTACCTTGAGTTTGCTGGAAACAAACTCCGGATCCAAAAAGACACCATGGGCTGGATTCTGCAGTGAACAGAGCTGCGGGTGCTGAGATGTGGTCCTGACGGGCCTGCCTCTGCATCCCAGTGTGAGCGCCAGACGGGTTAGACCCCTTCACGTGCCTTCGGATGGGGGTCCAAGGCGAGGAGCTGGTGGCTGGCTCAGTATGAAATCCCCCAGGTCGTTAGCACCTACTGTGAATTAGTAGTGATGAGGCTCCAGTCAATAGAGGCATCCAAGAGGAGGCATCCGGGCGCTTCCCTAGGACCGTGTGGAGGAGTTTTAGGCATGAAGTGGGGTTGAGCGTCCAACCCTGAGAGTCCATCACTTCGCATCCCGCTGATGGACTGACCTGGGAGACGTGGGCAGGTGAACCCAGCTACGCAGAGATTCCCGGGGTGAGAGGACCTTTTCAGCGTCTGAGTGTAGCCTCGTTCTTCATTTCTCAGAATCAACATTTGGCCCTGCCGGCCTGCTGGTCATCTGCTCTGTGCAGGTTGGGGGGTAGGTTCTGGGGGTGAAACGGGACGTTGAGGGCTTGGAAATCTTTCTGGGGAAACTTTGGGGAGGAGGGGACAGGCAGAGAAAGGGATGGGGGCCTGGTGGGCTCCTTGCTTCTGGAATTGAGTGTTTCTCTGCCCCAGCAGCCTTGTCTGCTGGAAATACAAACCTTGGGCGGGTTCTCAGCTTTGTCCTAAAGGTCTTCTGGATGGTTTTGGTCTTAGAATCCATTTTGGGGGCATCTTTGGTGACTTTGCCTTATTGGCGACTGTAGTTAGGGCGCGTGGTTTAGTTCCGGATGCTGATTTCAGGACTGGGACATGAAGCTTGGGGAGAGTCCCAGGATGTCACTGGGTGACGTTCAGTGATTCGGCCTCAGACACGATGGAGCTCCTGGGGGCAAAGCTGAGGCAGCCACAGCCCCTCGTCCTCAGGGGGGATCGAAATGGAGTGTGGTGAGGGGTCCACATGGGAGTGATGGGGGGTGGGGATGGAGGTCGAAGAGGAGCCACGCTGAGCCCCCATCATGTGTCAGGAGCAGGAGGTATCGGGTTGCAAAGGTGAGGGCATAGTGCAGAGGCAAAGGCATAGCCGGGTGACCTGAGATGTCACGTGGGGGGCACGATGTGGGAGGTGTGTCACACGGAGATCCCAGCGGTGGGGGGTCGGGGTGTGCAGCCTGAGGTGTGAGGGGACAAAACTTAGGGCAGTGAGCCTGCATGGGGGAAGGTGTCAAGGAGAGGGGGCGACACCTGTGCCCATCAGCTGGGAGACCAGGCCATCCAGGCCGCTGGGGCCTGGCACAAGCGTCCACTCTGCTGGCAGCAGGACAGAACGCCGCTCCCTAGTTTTGTCGTTTCCTAGCTCGGGGCCCTCACGGCATCCTGCCCATTTGTTAACAATCGGGAAACCAATCACCAGCGGGACCAGGCTTCCTGACCTTGATTTCCCTTTAATAATGTCCAGCTTTTTAATCCAAAATTCACCAGCCGCTCTAGAGTGAGCACTTAATGCAGCCCAGGAAAAGAGCTGGCGGGAATAATCAAAGTGAGAGGAAGGAGAGAGGAGGGGAGACAGGGAGAAGCCAGCGCAAGGCTTTAGAGAATTCAAGCAAACCACGAAAGAACAGAAGCGGTGGGGAGGGCCCGGGGATGGGGGCGGGGAGAAAGGTGAACTTGGGGCGCTTCCCCCCAGCTCCCACCCTCATTTCAGCATCCCCTCCTCGTCCAGCCTCCAGCTTAAACACAGTCAGAGGCTTCTCTTAAGTCCCCAGGGAACCTGCCGTCCACGGCTCAGAAACCAGCCGCCTACCTCGCTGGCCCCTTGGCTGGATCCGCCTCCCCTGCGGAAAGAGTGTGGG
Organism: Physeter macrocephalus; assembly: GCF_002837175.3. Taxonomy (NCBI): domain Eukaryota; kingdom Metazoa; phylum Chordata; class Mammalia; order Artiodactyla; family Physeteridae; genus Physeter; species Physeter macrocephalus. The sequence goes on along the minus strand of NW_021145789.1, from coordinate 18,191 downwards.
CCTGTGAACAAAGGCCTGTGGGAGACGGCCCCCTGTTCTCAGGACCCACTAACGTGGCATGGCCTGGGTGCCCACCGTCACAGACGTCTGAGCCTTTTGGACAAGAGGGCCATTTGTCACCGTCATCGATTTCCAGGAAAGCACCCTCGAGGCGGGGGCCCCCTTCTCCATGGGGGTGCCAGGCTCTCAGCGCCTCTGTCTCAGTAAGGAAGCACCCAGAGCGGGCAGGACAGCGGGGGGCAGCCCCTGGGTGTCACTCGGGGAATCTGGCCGGCTCCCGAAAGCGGGGCCTGCCTGGTGGAGGGTCTTGGTACTGCCAGCCTCCCAGCTGAAGTCAGGGCCGCGGGGCCCGCGGAGTAAAACGGGATCCCAGCCGTTGGACTGAATTTCCCGCTGGGGCCCACAGACCCTGATGTTTCCCAGACAGGCCTCAGGGGCCGCGGGAGGGCTGGGCTGGGGTACAGCATCCCACCCCACCAAGAGAGAGCCCCTTGGGTCAGCTTTACTCGTGGCAATTCAATGTAAGATTTTGGGGGGGGGGTCGGAGAAAGGCTTTCTTTTGCTTAAGAAACATTGTGACCATCCGTGTAGCAGACAGGCATTGAAGGCCCGTCCTGGATGTGCCCTGCTTTGGGCTTCTTTACCGAGGACCAGTGGGCACCTGCGTGTTTATTCAGGGCCCGTCCCCCCGCTGGACTCAAGCTTCCAAGGGCAGGAGCTTCTGTGCATTTGCTCATTGCCTTACCCCATCCCTAAGCTGTGCTGGCTCGTGTCCGCCCTCGATAAATGTTTGTTAAATGAACGCGTGAGCACAGGGGCAGGAGTCAGGAGACCCAGGCGCAGAGCTGACCCTGCCGCGTGACCCGGGTAAGATGGTTTGTCTTTGAGCCTCAGCTTTCTTATTTGTAAAATGGGTGCAACAGGAGAGCCAGCGACCTTCACATGCGAACAGTATGTCCCCAGTGCCCTGGATCCCCAAACACTCAGGTGTGATCTTCTCCCTCAAGTTCAGTTCGGTGTCACGGAAAAAGAACCACGTAACTAAGTAATCAACATGGGAGAGATATCATGGGCAGGGCCAGTAAGTCTCTCCCGTCCCTTTGTCTCCCAGGAGCGTCCTTAGGAGCCAGGCCCGTCCCTGTGCCTGTAGGGTCACTGCCTGCCCAGTGAACTGGGAGGGAACTGAGCTGGGAGGGGTGCATGGGGGTCAAGTGACGCTTAGAATGTGGCCGTGCGCTTTGGGGGCGGTGAAATGGGGGTGTGCAGAGAGGGATCTGGGGTGAGCTGCTCGGGATGAGCTTGCGATGCCAGGATCGGAGGGAAGGGATGCTTCCGGTCTGCCTGACCTCTGCTCCCGCGAGCGTGGCTTTCGCACCCTCCTCCTGCGTGGCCACACCCCTGCACCCTGAGGTCAGTCCTCCCCTCCCTGCGGGGAGGCAGGGTCACATAGCATCAGTGGTCGGTGTTGGGTTCGGGGCATGAAGAGCTTGCACTGCAGTGACATCAGTGGGACCGAGGCGTCAGATCGGCAGCTATGCCCCGAGGCTTTCCCTGTGCTGATGGGCAGCTGCTGGGTCTCAAGGGGCCAGCTGTCAATTAGAAGAGATATGGTGACCAGGTGAGACCCCAGAAAGCAAAGACCTCCAGATTAGTGTTGAGGAGATATTTGCTGACTTCCTCACCAAACGAGAAATTCCCCTGAGGCTGCTCATTCTGGGCTGTGGGTTCCTGGGGAGATGGGAGAAGGTGACCCCCAGGAAGGGTTTGTATGATGTGGGCAGGGGGTGCGACCCAGGTCAACTGACTCACCCAGGACTCTGGGATCAGGGCAGACTTTCTACCAGACTCAGGGGCCCGGCAGGGCTGGAGGGGAGCGTAAACAGCTCGTCCTGATCTGCTGTGACGGTGCTAGTTTGGCACTGGAGTCCTGCGTCCTGGGAGGCCCCGCGGTCCTGGGCAGGCCGGGAGGTTGGTCCTACCCGGAGGAGGATGGCGAGTGCTGAGCACCCGGCTTCTGGATCCGGCGGAGGGGCCTGGGCAAGGGGCTGAGATGGAGTCTCCCACCTGGAGGAAAGTACTTAGGGAGAGAGGCCCCAGCCACACCGGCTGGCCGTGTTGGAGCTGACCTCGCGGGCAGCCGGGGCAGTGGGCCGTGCTGGAGGCTGGGCGGTGGAAGGGAGTGAAGAAGATGTGGCCGTGGGATGCGAAAGTTCCAGGAGGAAGTCAGCTCCCCCCGCCCCGAGCCCAGACGCAGAGGGGCCGAAGGGAGCGACAGCAAGGCGTTGGCAGCGGCTCCAGGGCCCTGGGGTTCCCCGGGGACTCCCTGGGGAGGGTCTGTGAGCCCAGAGCGGCGGAGCACGTGGATATAGAGTGTCTGGTGTGTGTAGGACCCCCGCTGTCCCCGAGGCCGTACAGATCGTGACCTCCTTTACTCTTTTTTTCTAAAATTGAAGTAGAGTTGATTTTCAATGTTATGTTAGTTTCAGGTTACGGCAAAGTGATTCAGTTTTATATATGTACATATAGATTTTTCTTTTTCAGATTCATTTCCCATATAGGTTATTACAAAATTTTGAATATAGTTCCCCGTGCTGTACAGTAGGTCCTTGTGGCTTATCTAGTTTATATATAGTAATGTGTATCTGTTCATCCCAAATTCCTAATTTATCCCTCCCCTCCACCTTTCCCCTTTGGTAACCATAGGTTTGTTTTCTATGTCTGCGGGTCTGTTTCTGTTTTGTAAATACGTTCATTTGTGTCATTTTTTTAGATTCCACATGTAAATGATACCACGTGATATTTGTCTTTCTCTGTCTGACTTGCTGCACATAGTATGATAATCTCTAGGTCCATCCACGTGGCTGCAAATGGCATTAGTTCATTCTTTTGTATGGCTGAGTGATATTCCCTTGTATATATGTGCCACACCTTCTTTACGCATGTGTCTATCGATGGACACTTAGGCTGCTTCCACCTCTTGGCTATTGTGAATAGTGCTGCTATGAACACTGGGGTGCGTGTCTCTTTTCGAATTATGGTTTTCTCTTCCTCGCCCGGTGGGGCGTCATTATTTCATTCCACAGATGGGGAAATGGAGGAGGCAGGGCAGGCGACATTCCCAGGGCCACAGGGCCAGGGAGTGATGAAGGCAGTGACAAGCAGGCAGGGCCCCCACCTGGCATCCCCACAGGATCACGGGGTGAGGGTACCCACCGTGCTCGTTTCCTGCGGCCGCCATGACATGGTACCGGGGGCTTAAAGACAACAGACATTCATCCTCCCAGAGTTCTGGCCAGAAACCGTGAAATCAAGGTGACAGCGCACTCCCTCCGAAGGCTCTAGTGCGGGGTCCGTCCTGGCCGCTCCCAGCTTCTGGCGGCTCCAGGCTTCCTTAGCTTGTGGCTGCGTGACTCCAGTCTCCGTCTCCGTGGTCCCGTGGCCTCCCCCTGTATGTTTGTCTCCTTGTTGAGAGAACACCAGTCCCACTGGATCAGGGCCCACAACGATCCCATATGTCCTCATCTCAGTTGAACTAATTACAGCTGCAAAAAGACCCTATTTCCAAATACCATCACATTCTGAGGTTCTGGGTGGATGTGAATTTGGTGGTCGGGGGGGGTCCCTGTTCGGCCCGGTGCACCCACCCTTCTCCCTCATGACAGGCACCGCGGTCCTCAGCTCGCTCAGAGGACTCAGGTAAGAAACAAAGCTGTTTGACTTAACTCCTCCCCGAGTTTTCCAGACTTTTCGTGGAAACGGAGCCCTTTATTTGTGCAAGTTCCGCCCCTGCCTGCACAGCCAGCCTTTGAGCGCCGCACAGACCCACGCCTCGTAAACGGGACCGTCTCCTGCGACAGTCATAGTCTGGGAGGGGGCCAGGGGTGGGGCGGGGCAGCGATGCCGGCCTGCGGTGCCGCCAGGGGAGGCCTGGGACAGCTGTGCTCGGGGACACGGCGGTGGTGGTGGGGAGGGCCCAGTGCCATCTCTGGAAACTTGACCTTGATGTTTCCAGAGTGACCTGGGAGGAAAGGACCTTGTTCTGACATGAGATTTCTTGGGTCCCTCACACCACCGTCCTCTGATCCCCGCAGGTGGCTGCTGGGGGCGGAGCCACCTTTTGAGTTTGGCTGGACTTAAAGAAACTGAGCGCGTTTGTTCCCTGGGGCTGCCATAATGCATCACCACAAACTGGGCGGCTCAAACGACAGGCGTTTATCTGCTCACACTTCTGGAGGCTGCAAGTCCGAAATCAAGGTGTCCCCAGGGCTGCGCTGCCTCCAGAGGTCCTCGGGCAGATTCCCGTGGCAGCGCCTTGCAGCTTCCGGTGGCGCCCGGCGTTCCTTGGCTTGTGGCCGGCCCTCCCCACTCTCTGCTCTGTCTTCACGTGCCTTTCTCCTCCTCCTCCTGTGTCTCCTCTTCTGTCTCTTCTAAGGACACTTGTAGTTGGATTTAGGGCCACCCGGATCATCCAGGGTGATCTTATCTCAAGATCCGTAATTTGATGAAATATGCAAAGGCGTGTTTCCATATCAGGTCACATTTACAGGTTCCCGGATGTGGAGTATCTTTCGGGGGAGGCCACCATTCAACCACCACACTTACCCTAACACGCGCGGATATGGCCTCTGCTGAGCCGCCTGAGCTGGGATTTGTTCCAATGACCCAGCGGACGTGGCAGCACTCCATATCCGGTGCTGCCCTGCCTGCCGTTTCCAGAATCCAGCCTGGAGGGATCCCCAGCTGACCTTCAGCCTGGCAGTGGTGCGTCTTCCGGTGACTCAGAGCCCAGCACAGGGAAGTCATTCTGCTGAGGTCTGAGACCGGCTGTTTGTCTGGCGACACCACGATCTTAGGTACTTTCCTAAGCCAGCATCGCTGGGCAGGGGGGGACGATTCTTGCTTCGAACCTCAGAGTTCAGCAGTCAGGCCGTGTGGTGTGTGCAAGGGGGCCTGCCTGTGTGTTCAGGGGCCAGAGGTTTGGGCCCTGAGCTCCCCCTCCTCAGCTGCAGCCTACAGGGCTGCGAGCGAGGCCCCGGAGGTTACTTCTGTTGCTGCAGTCTGCACGCTCACCCTGCTCAGGGAACACTGTCAGGGCGATGAGGCAGCCGTCCACAGGGCCCTTCGGTGGGAAGGAAGCTTCGTGCACCACGGGTCCCAATCTCTCGGAGAGGGAATTCGCCAGATGTCTCTTTACTGCCGTGTACAATGCCCCTCAGTTCACAGAGATCCATCAAGCGCAGTCCGGCACCCCAACACAAGACTGCGACACGCCTCCGGCGGGAGCAGATCCTCACCACTTTCATGTGTCCTCTTTTGGGGCAAACAGCTGTGCGATGCTACTTTTATTCCTGGGCACGGTGGTGCCGGGCCTGGTGTCCCCATTCAAGTCTCCCACAGCCACTATTGTTTCGGGGCGTGTTTCTCTCGCCCTTTTTGTACGTTGTCTTCCTTGACAGATATTTGTCTTTACTGCAATAAATTGTGCTTTTCCCACCATTTTTTACCTTTTTGGTAAGTGCTCTAATTATCACCAAGAAAGGGATTTTTTTCTTTTTATAATTGGACGAGAGGGATGTTTCAGAGCAAAGATGGGGCTGAGGGCTGAGTGCCATTGTCTTATTTTCTCCCTTTCTGTTTCCTCTTCAGAGTCGTCTTCTCTCTGGATTCTTCCTGTGACTACAGCTTCCACCCACAAAGGCACAGGGTTCACCGTCCTTCACCTCCGAGTGGAGCTTTCAAATTCACCTTTTATTTTCTACCAGCAGCAGAAAAAGAAACATTTGCTTCAAAACGTATTGTTAGAATCTTTCTGGAACTTAGGATACGTGAGAAGGGTAGAAAGGTGACTTTATTTTTTTTTTAATGGGCTATCTCGGATGACTTACGGTCGAGCTAAAACCTGAGCCCTTTTGGCAGGTTGGAAGAATGACAGCCATGGGGTTGGTTTGGGAAAGGACTGAAACACGTACGCTGTTGGCTTAACCATATCTTTAAGAAATGAGGGGATAACGAGCGTCTTACCCCGTGCCAGACGCAGCGCTTGGCTCTTCAAAGCCCTTATCTTACTTAATCCCTGCAACCCTGTGACAGGGCGTCTTTTATCTGGGATTTTACAGGGAAGGAGGCTCTGCTGTAGATACATTTTCTGGAAGTCCTGTTTCAGATCCCCGTCTAGCTGGCCCCAGAACTCACCGTCTTTCCCTGATGTTTAACTACGGACAGCATCATTCCTTCATCCCTTCAGTAAGTGTTAATGAGCTTCTGGGCCCTGGATCTACTGGATGAGGCACATGTGATCCCTGCTGACAAGGGGCTGACAGGTGAGTGGCGGACGCGGCCAGCAAGCAGGACCTCTCAAGTGAGAAGGATGACTAGGGCTGCGACAAAACCCCGCGTTGGAGGGGGCACCTGCTCCCCACGTGGGCAGGGCAGCCCGCTCTGAGGAGGGGACGGTTTAGAGGAGACTTGAAGGGTCAGGTATATCGGGGTCGGGGGAGGGCAGGCAGCAAAGGTGGAGTTTGGGGTGTCCGGGGGACGGGAGGGGTCCGGTGCGGCTGGTCCACGGTGAGAGGAGGGAGGGAGGGGAGTGAGATAAGTTTGGGGGCAGGCAGGGCCAGACCCAGCAGGGTCTTTTAGACCAGGGTGAGGACTCTGGGTTTCTTTCCAAGGGCAAGGAGAAGCATGGGACAGTTTGGGGAGGCCCTTGTGCCTGCAGGGCTGGGATCAGTGAGGCAGCGGAAGCTGGGTGACAGCAACTGCATCTCTACCGCTCAACCTCACAACCAGGAGGCCCTGGTGATGCTGGAATCTGATCTTGGCTGGGAGACCAGGTTTCAGACGACGGAGAAGTTCTCTCTGTGCTTTGCCCTTTTGAGTGTGTGGGGGGATTTTAAGGAGTCTCCTCCGCTCTTTGGTAGGACACCCGTCACTCTGGGCTTGTCTGTCCTTGTGTCTCATGGCTGGACTGGGGTTGTGGGTTTGGGGTGGTGCAGCCCACAGAGCTGAAGGTCCCTTCATCACATCATATCAAAGGTACAGGCTGCCAACACGATGTGTCGCTGAGGAGGGGCAGGAGGCTTTGCCCCTAAATCTGTGCCATACAGAGTGATGGGCTCTGGGGGTTTGGAAAGGCACAAGACAGGGCTCTCTCAAGGAGCTCCCAGCCATGCTGCAGAGGGATGGAGGCCTGCAAGAAGTGAACGAGCACGACGTGTGTGGTGTGAGACAGCCCCAGGAGGCGAGGGCGGCGTAAATGAAGTGACCTTGTGGGGCAGGGGGCGTTCAGAGACGCCTTCACAGGTACGATCCACGAAAGCGTTTTTAAAGGATGCAGTTGATCAGGAAGGTGACGGGGAGAAGGGCGGTGCAGGCCGGGGGCCAGCAGATGAACAGGTGCGGAGCCTTGAGGCAGCGTGGAGGGCAGGAACGCGGTGGTTTGCACTCCTAGGATGTGGTGTGGGTAAGACAGCGGGCGATGGGCTTGCAGACGGCCTGTGGGTCACGCCGAGGGTCCCTCCTCCTGTGGGCTTAGAGGCTGGGAAGGCGTTCAGGTGGGTCCCTGACCACCTGGGTGCACCGTGGATGGGGGACTCAGTGGAGACGTGGGTGGTGAGACAGTGGTCAAGAGCTTCCTGTGAAAGGCTCCAAAGAGGGGAGGACCTCAGCCAGGGTGGGGAGCTGGGGAGAAAAGGAGCAAATGAGTTAAGAAATTAGGAGGGGAAGACAAAGAGGGGATTAAGTGGAGACCGCGGGCCAGCCTGAAACCCCAGGGAAGGCGACATCCTCCTTACGTCAGGCTGAAAGGATGGCGGGGCTGATATCCCCACCGGGAGCTGAAGCTGGAAGAGGAGGTTTGCAGCTGAGGGGAAACAGAAGGGCATCTGCTCTGTTGGGACAGTTGAGGGAGTTGGGATGGAGATTAGGATGTGCAAGTCATTAGTCTGGACACGGTGGTGGGGGCGGTGAGATGCCTGGAAAACGGCCCCATGGCACGAGCAGAGGAGATTGTCAGGAACAGGATCCATGGGGCATCAGTGCTGGAAAACTAATCAGATCTGTAAGTGTGGACTCACGCCAGCAATATTAGAGTATTTTGGATAAACAGCATTACCATGTCTCTAAAATTCTGGAGCATTTATTTCATAGTATTAGAAGCTCACTCCAACCGGTTGCAAACCAATTTCTGGGCTCTGCTTTTTCATGCTGGGGCATCTTTGCAGAAGCAGCTGCACCATGAACCCCAAGTTCTGTCTCACACCTGTCAGCCCGAGAGCATCTCTAACCTGACACCCACGCTAAGATCGGCACCAGCACATTCGGAGACCAGCTACTGGTTTTGGGAGAAAGCAAAATCCTCAGCTGGTGTTGATTAAAGTCAGAGGGAAACTTGGCACCTCTCTCGGTGGGAAACCCACGTGCGGGGTGTAATGGGGTGAGCTGAGTCAGGAGCGCGGCTTCCACCAGCAGCCTGGCCTGAGGAGCAGGATGACTTCCGCTGTCTCCTGATGTCTCTGGCCTGTGTCCTCATGTCCAGAATCGGGACTGGAGGGTCAGCTGCTGAGTGCTCTTTGCGCATGAGAAATGCCTCTCCTTCTTTGTTTCCCTGTCATTCTCATTCTAGCTCTAAATTACAGGTGAAGGATTTTAAATTTGGCAGGTTAATTAACTCTCCATATTTTCTTCTCTCTCTCACTTCCCTCTTCCTCTAAGTGGCAAGTGTACTCTGATGAATCTGTCCTGCTAGTGTCACATTTTCTACTGTGATTCCTTCAGTCTTGGATCAGTGATCTGGAGATCTCGGATGTCTCTTCCTAGATTTCTGTCATTTTTTCAGAGGCTGGTTCGGGTGCCTTCTCTCCAAGCATCAGGCTCAACTCACCGGGGGCAGCGAAGCGCAGCCCCGGGGCGCTTGTGACAGCTGACATATTCCCCACAAGCTGCGGAATGATTTGCATTAAATGAGGATTTATGATCAATCCTCGTAAATTAAGGCTGCCTTGTGAGCCCCAGGTGAGACCCTTGCCTGTGAGTCTTGGTTAATTAACACGGGAAGCATCCTTGCTTATTCAGGGATAAAAGCCAGTGAGTGTGTTTGCTAAAATGGCATCTTTCTATTTCATGCTACTGTCACTGGGGCCAATGTCACAGACCCTGGCTGTGAGGGTGGGTGCCTGCCGGAGGCCATGCCACGGATGGGTGGTCTACAGTCTACGGCTAGACAGAGACTACTCAAGCGCCCTGGTTCTAGAAGGATCAAAACCAATGGCGTCTGGCGACTCAACCTTGCCTTACGTGTCATCACCCAAGGGAGTTCTCTTTCTCCTTCTTTAGAACAAACACTCAGACTCACGCCCGCGCCTAACAGCTCTGTGTTCTGCTTATTGCCAGTTTTGTACCCTTACCAGTTACTGCACTTTTCCTCCTATATCCTCATCTCTGAAATAGGGGTAACACGGTGATCCCCTTGTAGTGGGTTTAATAGTGACCCCCCCCCAAGCCCTGGTACCTGTGAAGGTGACCTTATTTGGAAATAGGGCCTTGGAAGATGTAATTAGCTAAGAATCTTGAGAAGAGATTATTCTGGGTTCATGTGGACCCTGTCGACTGAAAAAAAAAAAAGAAAGGCACAACCTAAAAGTTGAGAGTTATGTTTTATTTGGTGGGCTTGCTGAGGACTTAAGCCCAGGACGCAGCCTCTCAGAAAACTTCTGCGGGACTCCTCCAAAGAGGAAAGGGAGGAGCCAGGATCTATAGGAATTTTTGCAACAAAAACCAGGTAGTTGAAATATCAAAAGTTTACTGTTAATTAAAGAAAAACCAGACATCTCAGGTTAATAAATTTAGCACTTTTCTATATATGAGAAAATGCGAGTCTGGGCTTATTAGGTACAAATTACTGTATATGAAATAAACAAGGTCCTACTGTAGAGCACGGGGAACTGTATTCAATATCCTGTAATAAAGTATAGTGGAAAAGAATCTGCAAAAGAATATATATGCATGTATAACTGAATCACTTTGCTGTACAGTAGAAATAAACACAACACTGTAAATCAACTATACGTCAATTAAAAAGATTTAAAAATTTGAAATCATTCCTTAGATATGCACCTTAACTCTCTACGGCTAGTATCCTGTTTTTCTCCATCCTGACTGCCCTCAGGGTGGACAGCTGGGGAAGGCTACAGCGGCTGCTGTCTCGATGGCCGCAGCATCCTTTATGTACTGATATGGGAGACGACATTTTTCGTCCACCACCGTCAATTGTGGTCCTTCTGAGAAGAGCAGAGGACAAAGGGACAACTGGTCTCCTTCTGAGCAGAGAAGAGGACAAAGGGAGACACGCAGAGAAGACGGCCATGCGGGGACACAGGCAGAGACTGAGTGATGCTGCCATGAGCTGGGGAACACCCGGAGCCCCCAGCCGCTGGGAGACCCAGGAAGGAGCCTCCCTCAGCGCCTTTAGAGAGAGCGTGCGTGGCCCTGCCTTGATTTTGGACTTCTGGCCTCTAGAACCGTGAGAGAAAATCACTGTGGTTTTAATCCATCCGGTTCGTGGTACTTCGGGACAACAGGCACAGGAAGCTGGCACACACGGTCCCCTCCCCCCACGGGGATGATGAGACGGCAAAGTGAGACGGTAGGTCTGGCTCGGTGCCTGGACCAGATATTATTCTTTATCTTCCCTCCCCTCCCCTCCCAATCAGTGCTTTCCCCCTTCCGGGGGCTTTATGCAGGACCCCTCAAGACCCAGGCTGGGGGCCGCTCTCTGGTATTTGCCACGGGGACCTCGCTCCCTCAGACTCCCCTGCAGCCAGTCTTCCCCCGACCCTCTGAGCCAGGAAGGAGAACACTGTTTGCAGTTCTTGAGTATTTTAACGTTCTATTATAAAAAAATCTGGGAGGAGGGTGACAAGCCATGCTGACTCTGTGGGCTGAACTGGGTGTACAGAGATTCATAGGGTGATGGATTCCGCCCCAAGACTAGCGGGCGGTTTAAAACAACACACCACAGGCACCTTGACCCCAGCCTCTGTCCTGCTGATGTGACACAGTGACATGGCTCCAAGGGAGGCCAGAAGTCACCCTGGAGGTCGGCACAATCTTTCCTGCCACCTTTTATCACAGGATGGCCTGGGGTTCCCATCCCCGGTTGGACAATGGGACATTTTAAAAACTGTGGACTCCTGAGTCCCACCACACCAAGTGAATCAGAATCTTCTAGAAGGGGCCTTTCAAATGCTTTCTGGGGTGTTTGAGAGCTACTGGAGCGGCCTAGGTGAAGTTCACAATGAAATCAGCGCACAGGAGCTCTCTAGAGCGGCCGCGGCCAAGGGCCCCGACATGGATGGGTTGGTTAATGTCCCGACGTGCCAAGGGGCATCCACGTGCCCGCGTTTCCGCCGCCCGGGGGACCCTGGTTCAGCGGGGGCTCCAGCACGGGGAGTGCAATGCTTCCCACATGGCGGGGCAGACGCTGACTAATGTCAAAATAGAGACAGGGGCTGCAGGCCTGCCTGGTCACTTCCTAATCTGCTGGTCATCTGTGAGCCCGCAGGGCAGGCAGGAGACTTCCACTGGGAAAAGTTCTCTGGCAGACTTGAGCCTTGTAGAAACCTTCGAGTGAAAAATGAATGTAGACGGGGATCTGAGCAGTTTCAGATCAAAGTCTGCCCAATTTTTTTCAGATAGTCGCAAGGTTTTAAACACAGAATAATTTCGGCTCAGTGGCCTGGGATCATCAGAGCCTAGAAGAAGGAGACTCCAGGTCAGAATAACATGGAGTCCACCGCTGGTGACTTGGTGAGGAGTCACAGGGAGGGCCTGCATGTGTACACACGTGCATATGCACGTGTGCGTGTGTGAGTGTGTGTGATGGCTACATTATCGATCTCGTGTAACCACACACATTTATCCTTCTCATGTGATGGCTCATTCTTTCTCAACAAATCCTTTTGTAAACCCCAGAAAATCCTGCCTTTAAAAAGGGCCTCCAGAAAGCATTTTCCGGGAGTGTGTTTGGAGAAGATTCTCAGGCCGTGCAAAACGCTGTCTGTAAGATGTTCCTTTATGACATGAGCCACTGGGCACACCAGCCCTCTGCTCCGGGGCCTCCTCCAGGGCCTGAATCAGAAGCACAGACTCGGCCCAGGAAAGCATCTTCTCCGCGAAGGGAGCGGAATGAGAGGAGGAAGTGTGTCAGGAGGGCAGCGTTCCCCTGGCCCCAGGCCCCAGGCCCAGAGTTTGACAGGCCGCCGAGTCTGTCTCAGCTGCATCCTTTCCACTGAGGAAGCACGGAGACTAGCTCTTTCTCTAGGAGCAATCGTGACGCGTGTGGGCCAGTGATCCGGTCTCAGCACGGGGGACAGTGCCCGTCTTAGCTGAGGCCCTGTCCATCCATCATCGCATCCGCAGTGCATCCTGGAGCCCCGCATCCTTGGTGTCCACCGTCCTCGCGGTCCCTCCCCTGGAGCGCTCCACCTCTTCTCCCCACCGGGCCGTGTACATTCCTTCTCTCTCCATCTCCTTTGTGAGGTCCCCTCTCCTCCTCGCCCCTGGTGGCTCCATCCTTCCCCTCTTCCCTTCTCCCCTGCCCTCGCTGCCACAGCCTCCGTGCTCACAGACAGGCCGAGCCCACTCTTGCCGTCGAGGATGCCCTGTCCCCTGAGCTCCATCCCACGTTGTCCCGACGATGTCTTCGCTGGCAAGACCCACAGGCGCCTCAAACCCAACTTTTCCAACGTGAGACACCTGTCGCGAAGCCAGAGGCCCTGGGAGTGATGTGGACAGAATCCTTTCCAGCTGCACCTCCTTCCCTCCTCGCCAGGCCCAGTGTCCGCCCCTCCAGCGGGGTTCTCAGATTCACAGCGCACCCTCCTTTTTCACCTTCTTAAAGCCGATTGCGGGGTCCCCTTCTCAGCATGTGTTTTAGTTGCACCAAATGTGCAAGGTCATTCCCGAGCCCAGTTCTCCAGCGCACCCTCTAATCATCCTTCAAAACCCTGTGCAAATGGACTTTGGAGAGCTTTCCTGAGGCCCTAGTAGAACCCATCGCTCCCTCCACTCCCAGCTTGAGCTTCTATCACAGCAGCTGCCCCTGGGCCAGCATCGTCTCTCTCCCTGCGTTTCTCCTCCCTAAGGCTGCGTGTACCTCCCGCAAAGACACTTTTCACTTGTCTGCTTGTGCGTGGCCTCTCCCCGCTGTCTCACTCTAGCACCAGGAACGTCCAGCCAGCCCGGCTTGGTAGCCACCTGGACAACGTTGCTGAAACCAAACCAATGGCTACAAGACAGGGCTTCAAGCCAGGGACGAGGAGGATTCTTCTCAGAGCCAAAAGTTGTTTTCCACCCCGAAGTGGGGACGGCCGCCCCGGTTACTCTTGCAGTACCGTTGTATTTTCTTTTCTCTCTTTCTTCAATTTTACTGTTTCCTTTCTCTCCATCTGAGTCGCAGGCAAAAGGGGAAAAAGTCATGGTCGGTGTGGTGCCTGGGTGGTTGGAACATGAGAAGGAGGAAGAGAATGGTTGATGTTCTTGTCTTCTTACCTTGTTAAGTTAAAAAAAATTGAGCTACAATTCACATACTATAAAATTTACCCTTTCAAAACATACCATTCGGTGTTTTCTTTTTTTTTTTAAATATTCACAGAGTTGTGCGAATATCACCACTCTGATTCCAGAACATTCTCATCACGCCAAAAAAGAAAGCCATTAGCAATCACTCTTCAATTACTTCTCTTTCACTCTAACTTCTAATTATAGCATCTTTAAAATTTTGGGGGGTTGAGATGGCATAAAATTAAAAAGAAATTTTACTTCTAGTGACTTTTAAATTACACGGAGAAGCCCAGGTTCACAGACTTACCACTTCCATGGTTAAGCTTCTGTAACTAGGGGTGTACATCGCATGAGTTAATGTTCGGAGTGTTCAGAACAGTACCTGGCACAGAGTAAACATGTACTATAAACATGTTTGCTAACCGACTAAATAAATGGCAGTGTTATTGGAGGAGGTAGGATTTCACAGTTGATTCCAGACACACAGAATTTTTCTCTAAAAAGAGCTAACGGAAAATCCCATCTGTTCAACTGAGGTCAAGCACCAGATTTGAAACACAAGGATGTCCTTAACAAGGAGATGATTCCTATTAAATACTGAAAAATATTCCTAACTTCCCTCCAGAGAGAAGCCATGGAAAAAGACCAGTTTCCAGAAAAATGCAGTCAAATAAAAGTGGAGTTACAACGTTTTGCTGTAATAATTTCAAGTAATTCTTTACATTTGTTATTAATTGTATTCCCATCGGACGCCTCAGTATAGATGGTGTTTGTTTCCCTATCGGAGGCAATATTCATGAGGAACTCTGGACCCGCTGGGCAGTCCTGCAGTGGCAGGGATGCCCCACCCTCCCCTCTTCCGGATGGAGAAGTTATAACCCTGCAGGCATTTCATAAAAAGTATTTAGAATAAATTTTAAAAATAATAAACTCTAATTTGGCTTTTGGCATTCACTTCTTGATTGCTAACATGCTGCATTTTGTAAGAAGAGCTCGCTTTACAGACACGAGGGACATTAGCAAGAGACAGACCGTCAGGTGCTGTTGGAAAGCGATGCCGTGTTCAGAGGGCAGGGTGGTCTGGCAGAGTCAGTGTTGGGAAGGGGAACACGTACAATAGGAGGCTCTGGACCCAGGTGGGAATCTGGGCCAGTAGGTGGAGAGGCTGAGGCTTCCTGGAGGAGAGCCAGCAGGTAGGAGAAAGGTCCAGGTGCAGGGCAGAGAACCGAAAAGATTCTAGTACCAAGGAACTCACAATGAAGACCTATCTTGGTGGGGGGGGGGGTCCAGTTTCCGGGGGTGGGTAAAGTGATGACTTGACCAGAACAGGGAGGAAGCAGCATCCTTCCTGGGGTCCAGGTAGGCGGAAGACCTTCAGCCTTGTCTGCATCCTGCAGCTCCGTGATGTAGGGGCTGGCAGGATGAGGCTGCAGGGGGCGCTGGCTGTGGAGGAGTCTGGGAAGGGCACCTGACTGGTCTTTGCAGTGATGAGGTCGTGAGTTTCACACCGTTCGGCCTCTCCTCTCTGGGTATGTTACCATTTGATTTCTAAGGAAGGTACACAGGGCTGGGTGTGGTGCGTCAGCAGAGGCTAGACTGGTAAGAAGTCGTTTGATGCTGGCTTCAGCATACGGCACTTGGAATGAGGCAGGTGTGGGCTCACATCCCAGCTTTACCACTTGCCAATAGCGTGGCCTTGGGGTTGTCATTAACCCCTCTGGGACAGGGTTAATAATAAACACATTATAGGGATGCATGAACTGATGTATGCAAAACATATCTATGGTTATAACGGAGGAAGCCTGGGAAAGTCATTCTCACTGCCCGCGTTGGCTGGTACAATCCATTCAGTGCCCGTGACGATCTGCTCATCCATTAGTTTCCCGGCCCTCACATTAGGGTTCCTAACTCAACAAAAATTTTGAGTCACAAACCCCTTTCAAAATCTGCTGAAAGTTCTGTAGGCGCCCCTCCTCAAAAAGTCCACTCAGACATTTTGCAAGAAATTTCAGAGGGTTTCCAGACACCCCAGGTGAGAATCTCTGCTCCTGTGACTGTCATTTTATCCGTCACTGTGCCCTCTGCAAGGTAACCCTACACGAATGCTTTAGAATTCTAATTTGCGAAGCTGACTTTATTCACCAGATCTGCACTGCATCCTATCTGTTGATTAAGCTGCTGTGTAGGACCTTGTCCTCCACTCACTTCTGGCAGCTATCTGGGACCCCCTTCTGAGCCTGCAAGGAACCTCACTGCTTGGACATTATGGGAACCCTTTCTCCTATTTGTCCTATTGAAGCCTCTCCTTCCACACGGAGGGCATGCTGTATTGGATTCTATCACAGGTAGGCCTCAAGTGACTCTTCTGGACCTGACCTACCCCTATTTATCACCCTCTCTCGTCTCTCTTCTAACCTCTGCTTTTCTCAGCTTCGTCAACCCCCATTTTCTCCTTCTCAGCTGATGTGTGTGAGGCAATGAAATGGGATGGATTGACAATCGATGAAATAATGTGCATCAGTAAAATTAATAATAGGGAGATTGTTAAGAATTGATATAATATGATTTCCGGGATATATGGTTAAGTGGGGATGTTAAGGCCCAAAAAACTGTTAAAGAGAACAAATAAAAATATAGGATTATATTTGCATATTTATGAAAAAAAGAGACACAGAAAAGATAAAGTAGAATGTAGTAAAAGTGCCGACCTACAGGGACTGGATAAAAATAAGGTAGAGAGTAAGGAGGGAAGAAAGGATTGTTTGAGTACAATTTTCTTATAGAATTGTGATCTTTGTGCCATATATATTTTATTACCAAAACAAGGTTTAAAACAGGAGAACCAAATTCTAGTATAGAATAAAAACTTAAGAAATAAATGTAGCTGTGTGTCAAATTGATAATCTTAATTGTACAGGAGAAAAGAATTAATTCAAGTAACTTTGAACTTTGCTAAGTAGATTTGTTATTGAGAGTGGCATGGCTGCTATATATAATTCTGCAATTTTAAAATTACTTTCTGAATCTTGTAGGAGAGGTCAAGTAAGTAAATGTGTTCATCTTGTTGGGCTCCAGGGCTCTCACTGTGGGAGAAGAGAGACACACATATGGAATGGTGGAGGTGAGGAAGAACCCCTGGTGTTGGGTTTGAATTAGAGATATCAGACAGGAACACAAATGTATTTACTACCCGTCACCAACAGTGCCAAGAGGCAATGGCATCCCAGGTCCAATGAGCACACCTAGCACCCACACCTTGGTCTCTAAATACCGTTCTCCACTAAAGGGAATCAGGGATCTTTGGAGACATGCCTGATGCAGGTAGGGAGGCACAATTTGCACCTGGAACACTGGATTTCAGAACCAAGGGAGCGTTCTTGGGCTGATGGGAAAAAATGCAAACTGACATCGGAGCTGCCTTGAAGGGCCTCCCAGAAGACATACTGTCCATCAGAAAGAATAATTATGTGCTGCAACCAGTTCACCCATGTGGCATTCTTCCCCAGAATGTTAATAACAGGAGACAATCAGGCAGATGCAGAACGCCACATGTTCTTCAAGACAACTAGCCTAGACTGTTCTGTGTCGTGAAAAAAAAAACCCCACAAAAAGTGGGCAACTGTTCTAAAATAAAATAAAGTAAAAAAATATAAAAACAATAAAATGCAGTGAAAGAAGTTTAACTGGACCCTGGGGTAAAAACTGAAACCTCTGTAAAAGGCATGTGGGACAACTGAGGAAGTGTGAAAATGGGCAGTAAAGTAGAGGAGATGTTTACATCCAAGTCTCTGTGCTTAGGTACCATCATGGCACTGCGGGCACCTCAGGAATACTGGGCCTCTACCCACCGCAGTTGAGTGGCTCCCCATCCCCACTAGCTGGGGGCCCTGGGGGCTAGTGAGGAGGGGTCTCATTCGCTGTGTTTACATCCAACTTATTGAAGGGGGAGCAGGTCATTTCCCCGCCTGGCTCCCGTGGGTGTGATCCATCAATTTTCCCTGTAACGTGTGCCCCTCAGATTCCTGGAATTTATGCAAGAAGATTTTACTGGTGTCTTTGAGCCCTCCTGGCCCGGCCACAGCTATTTTCTGAATATGTGGGTTTCTGGCTCATAAACTGCCTTCACAAATGATTGAGTTGTTTTTCTTTTCTCCAAACTAAGCATCCTTTGTTTCTTTGCTTCCTCTGCAGGGACTGGATCAGGTGTGCCAGGACGAGGCGGTGATTCTGAATTCCCATCTTTTTTTTTTTTTTTAACATCTTTATTGGAGTTTAATTGCTTTACAGTGGTGTGTTAGTTTCTGCTTTATAACAAAGCGAATCAGTTATACATATACATATGTTCCCATATCTCTTCCCACTTGGGTCTCCCTCCCTCCCACCCTCCCTATCCCACTGCTCTAGGTGGTCACAAACCACCTAGCTGATCTCCCTGTGCTATGTGGCTGCTTCCCACTAGCTATCTATTTTACGTTTGGTAGTGTATATATGTCCATGCCACTCTCTCACTTTGTCCCAGCTTCCCCTTCCCCCTCCCCATACCCTCAAGTCCATGCTATAGTAGGTCTGTGTCTTTATTCCCGTCTTACCCCTAGGTTCTTCATGACATTTTTTTTTTCTTAGATTCCATATAT